>NC_046626.1:21216495-21480290 GCF_900324465.2 Anabas testudineus | reverse complement strand
TATTTTATTTAGAGGTCATGTCGCATGTAGGCCCAGTTCTTCCTCAGTTACACAATGAAGACATGTCTCCTCCCCCTCTCGCCTCCCTCTATCCCCAGCTTTTGTTTTCCAGCCCAGCAGGTGAGACAGAGCTTGAAAGAAGTTTTTTTTTGGGGGGTGAGGATTATAAATATATCAAAGCCTCCTCAATCCTGCTCATCTTCCCAAAAATCCCTCTCCAGGTGATGCTGCACACATCGGACAGAGCGGTGAGTTTTGTTCTTTTATTCATATTATTCTGAAATGTAGGTGCAGCGCAGACGGACTGAAATATGGTCGAGGTTTTTTTTTCCAGTTCCAGTTTACACTTGTTGTGTTTGCCAACAGCATGTTTCAAAAAGTTTTGCATAAAAAAAGCTTCAAATTATTTAATCATTACTTATTTTTATTATTGTTCTCTACTGTAATTGTAGTCATTGCAGATCAGGCTTTTAATTAGATTAAAAGATAATTACGTTTACATTGAATCTACTTCTTTATAGTCAGCACATAACAATTTTACAGTGAAATAGGAGGAACGTTTGGGAGAGGGAGAGATGCCTGTAAAACCAGGTGGGTTTAGGAGAATAATTTTTTTATTGTGTTAGTTGACACCAAAGGAGGATAAAGGTACAACAGCCTGACAGACAAGATGAAATAATTGCAGTTTTCTATCTGCTGTCTACAGTAGGAAGGTCAACTGTCTCAAATCAGTGTAAAATCCACATTAGCTTTAATACATTTCTTTGACATTTCACTTCATGTGTCTTTGATCGATTAAACAGATCAACTGCTCGGCCACATTCGAAGGTAGAAACATTATGTCACGAATAAAGTGCTTTGGGAAGCAGTCATCCTAACAACTGGAGTTCATCTATGTTTGTGTTAGTCTGTGCTTAGTTATTAGCTAAAGTCTTCTCTGCCTAAAAGGTACTCTACAAAGAAAATGACCTGAGCTACTGTTAAAAGAACTAGATAATGTACACACAGCCCTAGTCCAGATTTGTTTTCACATGTGCTTCATAAATAAAAGTACTGCAAAAATCTAACATGACAAGTTCTTTTCTAAAGTGAGACTATTATTATATTAGCATGAAAATGTATTTAAAGCACCAAAAGTACTGCTTCATCCATTCCAATATAACAACATTTATTAGTTTATTATTTTAGAGATGTAGAGATTCTGTTTTAGTTTATGCAAAGTAACTAAAGCTGTCAGATACATGGAGTAAAATATGAAATTTACTTCTGAATGGTGGTGAAATAAAAGTAGAATCACTTCTTACAGCACAGATAACTCACTACATGTATTTAGTTTCAGTATTTGACTAAATGTAAAAAATGTGACACTGGGTTGTGGAGAATTCCTGAAACAAACTCAAGTTGATTTCACTCATTCATAAAATAAGAACAATAACAATATTTGACCTGTTTCCTCCAGATGTTGTTGAGACTCCTTGGACTCTTCATCCTTCCCTCCCTCTGCTCATTCATGACGGTGCCCAACGATGTGGAGGGCACAGGAGACGAAGAACCTTCGTCCCCACCGGACTGGTTCCCCTCAGGTTGGGGTAATTCATCTAACACTACACAGTCCCCGTTTCCACACACAGGAGAGGCATGGCCACCCAGTGGTGGCGGTTACAACCGGGCATTTGGGACCCCCGACCCAATGGTACCCCCCGTACCTGATACTGCGATCTGCGACTTGCTGATGAATGCACCAGTGCCACCACCTATCGACCAGATTCCATTTTTCTGCATCTGTTGGCACTGTAAAGGCACTGCCGGGCCCAAAGGAGACCGCGGGGACCGGGGTCCTCCAGGCATGTAGACCACTTTAAATTACTTAATTAACTCAGTCTCTGTATTGTATTGTAAAAGTGTTAGAAACTGTTGTTCAGAAAGCAACAAGACTTTAAGACTTCATGTTTAATGTTTGATCACTTCAAAGTGTGGAAGTCGCTGACTGTAATGTTTGATCAGGTTTACCAGGGAGTCCTGGAATAAGAGGAATGACTGGTTTCAAAGGTCGACCAGGATTCACAGGCTCTCCTGGAATAAAGGGTGAGTTCAAAATGAGTTACTCAGTCCTGTTGTTGCAGTTTTAGTTATTTACACCTGGAGTTTTACTTAATAATGTCACTGTAGATGGTCTAGTGATGAGGGTGGACAAGATACTGCACATCATGATCGTCATTAAAGCTCAGTCCTGTGTACAAAATACCACAAAAACATTACAGGGAATAGGTAATACTGCAGTAATACATGAGAAGATATATCATGTAACAGCATATCAGTTCAATCTGTAGTTTAGCACAGAGATGTGTTTATTCCATCTCAGCAGATCACCTCTCGTATCTATTTGCATTGTGTGGTCATTTATGTCTTTGTCTGTTGCTACAGGTCAGAAAGGAGACATGGGGGACAAAGGGCAGCATGGACCTGTTGGTTTCAATGGGACAAAGGGCGAGCGAGGCTTCAAAGGTCTGTTGAGCTCACTCTAGGTAAACTGGTATTGGGGCCAACGCATGCATTTATTTAAGAGTCGACTAAAATGAGTCTGTTCTGAATCTTTGCCTTCTCCGATGGAGTAAAGGAGAAATGAGCAGCAGAGAAGAGAAAAGGTTCTACTTCAGCAGCAGAATCCAAGCTTGTCACATCTTTGTTGCCTCATTAATGTTAAAAACCTTGATGGCCACAAGGACAATCATGAGTCAGTCATAAAGACCTAGAGCACCATTAGAGACAGGTGGAACAAGGAGTCCTGCAGCACTTTATATCACTCTTGATCTCAACATCTTGGATTCAATCTGGAAATCCATGAAGAGAAAACACTGAGACAAACAAAATCCACAGAGGATTGAACCAACCTGGAACAACTGTGTGCAAGTGTACCAAAGAGACAAAGGATAGTTACAACAAACAAATAACAAACAAACTGAGTTTCAGTTATTGGAATTACAGCACTACAGTTAAATTGCTGAAACAAGCGCCTGAATTTCAGCTGCTCTAATCCTTTACACAGACTATGGAGAAAAATGGGGCAAAGAAAGAAATATGACTCTAACTTTGTGTTTGAGTTTGGATCATTTAAAAAAACATCCGGACGTTAAGATGTCTGTAAAATAAATGTATATGTATGTTTGTGTTTCCAGGAGAAAAAGGGGATGAAGGACTGTTGGGGCCCCCAGGTCCACAGGGCCCTCAAGGTGAAACCGGCACATGCCCTGCGTCATGTGAAACTATCCAGGGGCCACCAGGTCTTCAAGGTCCCCCTGGACCAGCTGGAGCTCGAGGCTTACCTGGTGTAGAGGGACCTGTGGGAACCAAAGGTCTTAAGGGTGATAAGGGTGACATGGGTAGACCTGGCGACCCTGGGGTAGATGGCCAGAAGGGTGATCAAGGTGAGAAGGGTGTGTGTAAGTGCACTGATGGGGCGAACGGCACTGATGGTAAACCGGGAGAAAAGGGGGATAAAGGGGAAAAGGGTGACACCGGTGGTCAAGGTGTCCAGGGACCCATTGGGCTAAAAGGCAACGTGGGCACCATTGGTCCCGTAGGGCCACCTGGACCCTGCTCCCCAACCATCCAGTCAGCATTCTCTGCAGCTACAGTCACATCATTTCCTACTGAAAACCAACCCATTCCTTTCATGAATGTCATTTATAACCTTCAAGGAAATTACAACCCAATGATTGGCATCTACACAGCCCCCGTCAACGGCACCTACATTTTCAGCTTCCACTTGGCTGTTGCTAACAAACCACTTAAGGTTGGGCTGTTTCGAAACCTCTTCCCTGTAATCAGAACAACAGAAGCAAACAACCAAGCCACTGCCAGCCAAAGTGTTGTCCTCCACCTCTTTAGAGGAGACCAGTTGTGGCTCCAGGTAAAAAACGCTGTCACCAACGGCATTTACACCGACGCTGAGAGCAGCAGCACGTTTTCTGGCTACCTGCTGTACCCTGATACCTGCGATTTTCCCTTGGGTCGAGATTTTGAGCCTCCGAAGGAGTATCAGGAAGGAGATTTTAGTTGGGATGGTCCTGAAGGCCCCGCAACACCCCCTACAATACCGTAACTCATTCGGTCACACATGAGTAGATGGAGCTTCCACGCACACCAAATCAAACACTGTGTATTTATAACTGCACATTTTAAAGGGGGGGTATTCTAGGGAAGCAGTAAAGAAAACAAAGCATGTTGGACTCAATGCCAGTCTGTTGGTCTCCACTCTAATCAACTGAATCCAACGGACTGCGGTGATCCTCTGAGTTCACATCACCACATCAATATCTGAATTTGTCCATCTATCGAGTTTAGTTAATTTACTCCTTATTAAAATATGTCTTCTAGAGCAGGAAAAACATTTGTCTGCCCTTTATCCACCACTACATGTTGTATAAAAATACAGTCACTAATACTAACATTTATTTTGTGTCTTTTAAGGCTAAGCGTTTCACAACTAAATTTTGAAACAGAAGATTCAGAAATCCAGCAGGAAAATACCCCTCCTTTAAACGCAGAGATGAATTCACTGCAATGATTCAGCACTCAGATGCATATTAATTATTAATGGATGTAGGCTTACACATGCCAGCTTGACTTTACATGTGATCATGCATTAGTTTAATAAATCAGAGAGCTTCCTGCAGACTTTCTGAGTTGGCTGTAGAAGTTCAGAGCTGCTTTAATGGTTTAAAACAAACTTATTATCATCAGAGTAAATTTATTTTTATGGTTGAGATCAGTTTGCTGTGGATTAGATTAGAGCTTTTATCACTTTGCCTCCTCAGAAATTGATTATCTATACATTTTAATGCTTGACAATAGAAATTGTATTGCAACCAATCTCCCGCTTTGATCACACATTCTCTGATATTTAATTTCAGATAACAATGAAGTCTGAAGTAGAGTTTGTAGCAGACCCTGCTTATTGAACATACTGTACAGTATTTTTAGAGAAAATGACAACAGACAGACTTCTAACACATTCTGGATGAATCAATGATCAGAAAGTATTTCTTGTTTTATCTAACACATCTTTAAGTTAGCTCTGCTAGTAACAGCTTTAGAATCAGAAGAACCCAGCAGTGACAGCTGAATTCAACTGAAAGTTATTTGGTTTTTATTTGAACTTGACAAAAGTATTTAGACAAATTTCCAATTCAGCCTGAGCTCCAGATGAGTCATTCTGGGATAAACATATACTGACCAAACTACAACAAGTTGTCAGACTAGAAGTGTCATTACTAATATAAAGCTTCTATTTTGGTGTTTTGTTTCATTATTTAACTGTTGAAACAGAAACTCAGTTAGAATTTTGGAAGCCAAGTACATGTGAGAAGTCGATTTAGAGACTGTAAAACTTAATTGATTTTAAAATCCCTGAGAGAATCAGCTGCCTGCACTAGAAGAAGGAGAGGGAGAGGAAGAAGGGACACTGTGAAGGAAACACTGTGAAGGAAACATGAGGACAGACAAATGAGGGATGCAGACACACTGAGACATGTACAGATGAAGCTCTGTGCTGTTCGGAGGTGTTTTGAGGATCATACTACAAGACTGCTAAAAAAATCTCAAGCTTTACTAGTCAGTCAGGTAAATATGGGTTTAAAACATGAAGAAATGTGTCGGCTGAGTGAAAATATTTCACCTGTTCTCAAGTCAAATAAAACACTGAACTGCACGGAGAACACGTGGAATTGTTTAATTTATATTAGTTTTAAAGAAAATCCTGAAGGAAATGTGACGGTCACACAACTTGTTAAGATGTTTAAGGTGCATTTTTGAAGTTTATGAATTTATGCAACATATAATCAATGAAAACACTTGAATTTACTCATAAAATAAGAAAAAACAACTTTGCCCCCTTGTTTTAAATAATGAAATAACATCTTTTCATTTTTAATTTTTTAAATTCCCTGTGCTGTTTTCACCCCATAACAGGGATAAATCATTGTCTTTGTTCATTTATAATCTGAAATTAAAACCTTCTCCTGAGGCCCGTGTTTGACTCTTTTCTTCAGATTTTGGGATATTTGTTCGATGATTTAGTTAAAAGTCCTAAAATTTAAATTGTAAATGAAAAAAAAAAAAACATTGAAACATAAACATATTTTTTGAAGCGAATAAAACCAACGACACCCCGTCGTCTTTGTCCGTTGTAGTGTGCAGTGAACAATGTGCCCTGACCTCCAGTTTAAGAACAGCTAATACAAGAACGCATCAATCATCTTTTATTTTGCAGAGTTCACACTGTACAGATCACCACACCTTATTCAAATCCCACCGATGTTCAGCTTTCTATCTAAATATCTCTCCAATGAATCAGCAGCGTTTTTTCCATCGAGTCACTCGAGCTGAGAATAAGTCAGAACTTTTCCTCCAGAGTCGAGTGAAACTGAAACTCAGCTCAGGAACTGATGTCAAATCTCTTTGTTGGATGGTTTCCACACTGATAGGATCTAATAAAAAGCTCCGGCAGTTCTAAGATTATTATCACATCAAAGACTAACATAAATTCAGTAAATCTACGTTTTAGCATAGCTTGTTATTTTCTTCCATTAAAACAGTCAAAACACAATCTGTCACTAATGACACTTTATTAATTCAAGGACTTTATCTGTGATTTTGCACATTGTTAAGCAAATGTTGTCAGAGCTCTGAACTCCAACGTGCTTCTCTTTAGAAAATGATGTGCAGTGACCTGAAACACCATGTTATAGTGGAACATGCTAAATCAAAGAGAAGGTCCTCGAACTAAACCCAGTGTTTCTAGCGCAGACTGTGAGTGACCCCGACTGTCTCCGTCTGTTGACTCTCTCTTCTACTTCTCTTTGGGCGCTGCTTCGTCACCACCCGACACGTTTCCCTCTTCGTCGTCGTCATCGGCCATCATCCCCTTCAGGTAGGAGCGTTTGAACTCATGGAAAATCATCTCCTCTTCAATCTCACTGCAGATTACAGCAGGGTCACAGAGAAACCATTTATAATGTTATAAATATAACTGGGATTAATAATGTGTAGAAGAATACAGAGCAGGTCGGGTTTAACTCTCATTGTGCAAAGTAGGAGGAGAGAAAACTACAGAATAAAGAATAAAGGGCTTCACTTCACTGATTTTACTACTGAGATCTCAATATGTCCAACACCTGAGTGGATCTGAATGTTACTCGTTTTAATTAACTGACAGCTGCTGGTGTTTGTGTTCTCTGGTTCTTGGTTTTTAATGAGCCCATTTCAGGTTTTGGACCTGGAAAGATCTCAGCTACATCGTGAGGAGCTTCATCTAAGCAGAGACCTTAACTCAGATCAGCTGGACTATTGAGACACGGGGATGTAAACAGGAGCTGGCAGAGGATTGAAAGCCATAAAAGAGATGAAGTGATAATTTATCTGGGAACATGATCTCATCTCTGAATGCACCAGACAAAGGACATTTACACCAGGTGTCACAATAAACATGTTCATCCCCAGGCACAACAAACAGCGTGTGATCTGCCGACACAGCACAAACATTCATTCATTGTCACTTGAAGAGCTCAGATCTTACCTCTCTCTCACTGTTGACAGCAATAAAGAAATGACAGTTTGATTCAGTCCAAATGCTGGTTCTCAACTATTACAACAAATAATTCTGTTCAATTCAGTCTAAATAATAACTAACAACTCCTATTTCAGTAATGTACAGAGGCTGATTGCATGTAGGTCACTGTTGTTGGCAGGTGGAGGGTGAAAACATGTCCGTAACTGTAACTAAACACACGGTGAACTTTTCTTACCTGCATCAGGTTTAGGATGCATCAGTTTGAAGGGAACCTCCAGGCCGACCTCACTGCAACACAAATCAACTTGTTTCGGATTAATATATCTTCTTCAAACTGTTTTTTCATAATATATTAATAAATTATATTAATAAACACATGGATCTGTGTAACTAAACATTTTAAGTTGAAAGATGTGAAATCGTTTTACAGTATAACACAATATGAACTCCTCTGGTTTCAAAACACTAAACAGTTGAGGTGTTCTCATTCCTCCCGTCACCTGTCACGGTGGTTTTGTTTTTCTACCTGTTCTCACGCTCCTCCCCGTCACTTCCTGTTTGCCCGTATATGGACTTCCTCTCCCTCCACTCTCCGGCTCGTTAATCATGGATTCGTTCCCCCTGTTTGTCCCCCTCCCTTCATCAGCTCCCTGTGTTCCACTCAGTGCTGCTTTGTTGGACTTTCTTTGCACCTGGACTAAACCTTGTTAGTTTGTTCGTTGGATTTCACCACGTGTTCATTGGTTGACTGGACTTCACTTCCCCGCACACATCAGGTTGTTCTTTTTTGTTATCTTTATTTCTCTGGACTTGTTTTTCTGTTTGTGAGTTGGTTTCCTGCCTTTTGCAGAGATTTAGTTTTCTACTTTGTATTTCGTGTTAGTATGACACGTTCCTGTTTGTTAGCATTAGTACGTTGATGACTTTTGTTGTTACTCTGTATGTTAGTTTGTGTTTTTGCATTTCAGCAGCTCTTCTTGTTACTCTGTGGGTTTAGTTTGTATTGTTCATGTGCAGGTGGTTCTTCTGTTGGTTTGTTTCCCTGGTTCCTGTGTTGTTTTGTTCATTCTTGTCTGATACTTTGTTCTCAGCACTAGTTCATTTTGTATTAATGTTTGGTTCCCTGAGTCCCCTGGTTTTGGACCGGGTGAGAATAAACCTTTTTTGTACGTCCTCACTTTGCCCTGCTTGGAACATTAGGTTTGGGTCTGTTCAACATATGTGAACTGGTTAAAAAGTAGATTTGGTGATGGTGGTAATACTACAGTAGGTTTCACAATACATTTTGCATAAAATTAATTTTAGTTTTAATTATTTAATTTAATTAGTTATGTACCAAGATCACTTTACATGAATATTGTAGTTAATTAATTTAGTCGACTCACCTTGATCCCATCATCCTGTGAGCGCAGCGGAGACAAAGATGAAAACCAGAAAACATAAAGGAAGGAAGGACATGAAGCACTTCGATGTCACCACACTGACGGGAAACATGACGACACCACAATCTGCTGTGTCTCAGGCTCAATCAATAAACTGTATGAATTAAAATTTTAACACACGGTACTGACCCTCCAACAATGAGCTTCACCATGACTCTGTATGAAACCATGATCCCCAGAACCTCCTTCAGCACACCCTCCTTGATACTGAAAGACGAGGACAACATTTTAAAATGAACCATACGCAGCACGTTTAAAGCTTCTGGCTGCGTCTCTGACTTGTTTGCTCACATGCTCGATGACGCCAGGTTGGTGTCTTCATGCTTCAGCTTCCCGTCCAGAGCGATACCCCTCCTCTCCCTGTTGTTGGCCAGCAGGGGCAGGAGGGTGTAGACTTTCTCCAGGGTCGCTCCTGCAGACACCGAGTCCCTGAGACATGAAGAGAGAGAGATACAGCAACAAAGACGTAGATCAGCATGAGTCCACAGAGCAGGATCAAAGTCAGGTTCAGGAATTCAGCTTAGTTCAACAGTGAGACGTGAGGAAGCTTCCAGATTCAAGTTTAATACATTTACTGTCTTGGTAAAAAATCTAACAAACAGGTAGTAAATTCACTTTTGTATTTTAATGACAACAACAAATACAAAAGCACAATTTCAGACAAATGAAATGTTCCAATTCAATAATGTTGTTTTACAAGATGTCGCACAGCTGAATAAAAATATGTTAGATATAAAAGAACAGGAAGTGACTTTCAGCACATAAAGACAATAAAATTACTAACTAAAAATTACTTTACTAATTAAACTTTGTGAAGGTGTGTGTGTGTGTGTGAAGGTGTGTATCTGTGTGTTAGTAACAGAATCAAAGAACGACACGTCTCATCTGTTCAGATTCACTCTGCTCTGGGAGATAAGTGGAGGTTCGTCACCTCGTACAGTAACTGTAATGTCCATAATCCAGACCATAAGTCCCCGTTCCTCTCCACACACTCTGAGAACACTCCTAGTTCCCGTCTTGTGTTGTCCCCCACCTCAGTCTCCCAGCTGTGAGTTCCAGATTTGAATCCTTCAGAGTCCAGGACACAGGAGAAACATCAAACCTCATTCAACAGTCACTGAAGGTGTCACTGGTAAAACCTTCAGTTGGAACTCCGCCCAAGTGCAGAAATATGGAAACAACCTGTGGGTGAATGTGTGTGTGAAGGTGTGTATGTGTGTGTCAGCATCAGGATCGGAGAACGACAGTTTTCCTTCCTCCCAGTTCACGTTTACTCTGATTCTCTGAGGCTTCTCCTTCATTACAAGAACAGAGGATCGACAGGATGTGGAAAGGGTTCTGTATAAACCATCACAGAACCACAAAGTCCACAACCCAGACAGTATGGCTCCCTTCCTCGGCACCGACTCTGCTAACACACCCAGGGACCAGTCTGTGCTGTGTCCAACCTCGACAATCCCAGCTGTGAGTCCCTGAGTTAAAACCCTCAGAGCCCAGAACAGATGTGTACAAATTAAACCTCTCTGGGTTTTCAGGAAGCTGCTGTTTCTCTCCTCGTCTCACACTGGTCAGATCTTCAGACAGGATCAGTTCTGGATGAGCAGTGTTTGGATCCAGAACCACAGGAGTGTAGGAGACCACGTCCTTCATCTTGGTCCAGATGTTGAAGCTCAGGTTTCCCAGGTGTTTGACCTGGTCTATCAGAGCTCCTGAGGGCAGCTGTGGATCCTCCAGCAGGGGGCGCTGCTGGACTCTTTCCACTGCAGCCTTGTAGTTGTTGAGGAATGAGACGTCTCCAGCTCTCAGCTCCTCCTCTGTGGCTCTGACGGTGTCTGAAAGAGCTGCTATCTCTCTGCTCAGAGCCTCCATCTTCTCCTTCATCCTCTGACTCTTGTGCTCCTCTTCCTCCCTCAGTGCAGCCATCCTGGCCTCCTCTTCCTCTTCTAGGAACTGGTGAAGCTTCTTGAACTGCTCCTTGATCTGCCTCTCTGTGTGTCGGGCCTGGACCTTAATGTGTTCTGCTGTTTGATCAAACTTCACTTTAGCTTCTTCACAAACCTTCAACTTCTCCTTTAAGGGCTCCAGAGTTTCCTCGAGTTCCTTCCTGTGTTGTCGAGTAACTTCTTCGATGGGTCTGAATCTGTGGTTGATGTGATTTTCTGAATCTCTGCAGATGAGACAAAGCGGCTGCTGATGGTCCAGACAGAAGAGTTTGAGTTTCTCCGAGTGCAGACTGCAGAGACTCTCTGAACATCTCGGATCTGTCTGCTGTAAGAAACTCTCACACAGGTTCTTTAACGCCCGGTTACAGGGTAGCTCCTTCCCCAAAGACAGATTTTTGCATACTGGACACTCTTGGGTTACTCTCTCTTTCCAAAACATCTGCAGACAAACTCCACAGAAGCTGTGGCTGCATGTTAAGAGCACAGGATCCTTAAATATGTCCAAGCAAATAGGGCATCGCAGATCCTCCTCTGACAGTGAAGCCATTTTGTCTCTGAGTGAAGATGAAAACACAGCAAACACAGAGTCGTCCACTCCCCTGAAAAGTACTTTTACTTTCACTTTCAGAAAAGCTCCAGTTTGTGACTTTGAAGGCTGAAGAAGCAGGACTGCCGGTGTTTCTATGGTAACAGTACAATGGCTTTGATTTTTGGTCCGTCTCCCAACATTCAGCGTTGAAAAGAAAACATTTATTTTCCTGGTTTCTCTTTGTCAAGACAGAGGGTGGAGCCACGTCGGTGCAGGATGAGTTTAACCCCTGATGCTCACAGTTCCTCATTCATCGTTATCTTTTCAGAAACATGCGTCCGGATTTGTTGAAGGACAAAATATTTATTGTGAACTAATTTAACTTATGTGTGAAACTGCTCCTTAATCTTCCTCTCTGTGTGTCTTCAGATTTATCTGATCAGTCCCTGCAGATGTTTTCATTTTGCATCAGTGAAGCTCTTTAAAGCTGTGACGTGTAGTGAGTGTCGAGAGTTACCCGAACTCCTCGATGGCCACAGATTTGACGTAGCTGTCATTGGAGTACAACACCACAGTGGAAACCTGATCAACTGAAGGGAAGACACAAAGAAACGTCACTCACAGGTCACATGCAGCAAAAGTCAAACAGCTTCACACAGTTATCAAACACGAGTACACAGAAAATAAGACGAGCAGTAAAATCACCAGAGACGATGATGTTCTTGATGTTTTTGCTGGAGTTGTTTGTGACGCTGACGTGGACTTTGATGGGCTCCCCGTGGTAGTAAATCTGAAACCAGAGAGTTATTGGCCCCTTTGGAAAGTGCTTTACAGACATCTAATGTAGTTTAAATCGATTGTAATCTACCTTAAAAGTGACTAAAGTGATTAATACAATAATAAGTTCTATCAGTGATGCGGCTGATTTTGTTCTTTAGACTCTCAGATTTCCTGATGTGAATTCTTGAGAAGCTCAAGATTCATATGGATGAAGGCTCTCACCTCTTTGTCCAGAGTGGCTTTAACATGCAGCGGTTTGTCTGACATGAGAAAGTCTCTGGTGGTTTCGACAGAGGGGGCCTCTCCCTCGCTCTCAGGAGCAAACTGGACCTTTCTGATCAACAGCTTCACTGTGCTCCTGTTGAACAAAGAAAAGAAACACGCGTATAAACAATGTTCTAGCTCTATTTCAGAGCTATAAATAAATTGAGCCATCGTTCAGCTTTAAGACTGAAACTTCCAGCCAACATCAGCTGAGACTCACCGCTTGCGGACTTTGGCGTCTTGGCTCTCAGCGCTGAACGCCTTGATCTCAAACTCCACTGCACATTGCTGTAGAAGAAGAAAAGAGGAGTCACCGCCGGGCATCGTACTGATGTTCAGAATCAGCAGCTAGCAGGATCCTACCTTGCCGACATCATGGGGTGCTGGCTGCAGACACACTGAGCAAGGCAGGTTGTCAGGAAACTGAGGGGAAACAGCTCAGTCAGTCCTTCTTTACTTAAACTCTGTTTTATAGCACATGCACACAATGAACGAGCTAAAACAGGCAAATGTTAATGACAGTTAAGATCAATCCATTCTTCTCTGTCCAGGCCTCTCCCTGCTCGTCAATGCCCTTCAGTAGTCCATTTACTAAGTTCTCTCCTTACTTATCAAAAACTACTACAAATGCATATCTCTGCACTGCTGCCGGGCTGATCTGTGAGTTGACAGCACCTCTTCACAATAAGAGAAGTTTTGTAACATGTTTCTACTCAATAAATACAAAATGAAGTATAGTTATGTACTGGATGACAAATGCAGAAATCAATACTGAACTGTGGCCTAAACATCTGATCATGTTCCAGATTCATGCCATGAATTTCTCTGAAAAATTATCTCTGAAACATCTTGCTCCCTGAACAAATACTGTATGTTTTTACTTTCACCCAGTGTCAGTACTGTAATACGTACAGTTGGAGTTTCACTACAGTCTGTGAACACACAGTATGTGAAGTACGTCTCTCTTCTTGTGCAGCTGTTTAAAACCTTCATCCAGTCTGTGAGTCTCTGATCAGCTGCCATTAACAGACTCTCACCTCGAAGAAGAACGGGTAAGCGTTGTCTCCCAGCTTGCGCATCAGTCTGGCCTGAGTCCTGCTGTGGATCCCCTTCTCGCGGTCCTGCAGAGGTGGGTACACCTGGCGAGTTGACAGGTACAGCTCCCTGCGGAACGCGATTCCAATCACATCCACATCATCTCTGCCATAGCGAAAGGTGCAGGACAGGGTGACGAACACTGGAGGGTAGAGGAGAGACGAGGGGGTGGTAAAAAAAGTCATTTAGCTTCAACATGGAAATAAACTGGACTCATTTTATCTCATCTTTTTCCATTTATCTGTCTGATTATTGCAGTGAAAAGATGGAACCAGATTCAGAAATACTGAAATCAATCAAAGGAAAATCCAACTGTGTTTGGAAAGGATTTTATTCTGTCAGTGATTTAAAAATCTTACAAGTGAAAGGAGTCTGTAGCCTGATCTGTAGTGGGATGGATGACAGGAATGAAGTGCAGGTTACTGACCTTTTCTCCCCTGCAGCGCCTCATGATCAATGAGGATGATGCCATCTAGTGGAACAATAATTACAGTAATTACATAACAGCAACAAGCTCAAAACGAAACTGAAATCTCACTGATTCAACCCTGTTAGTTACAAACAAGAAGAGAGAGAAATTTAAAAGGACACGTTCACCTGAGACATAAGGAGCTAGAATCTGTGTTGTTCAACATATTGAGGCGTCCCCAGCTGACACTCTGAACCTAAACCCAAAGGTCTTCAGTAAAACAGAAAAGCCTTGTACTTCTGGAGTCGATTGTGCAGAGTCACCACAGCCTCACGAGCAGCTCTTGATGACTTTAATCTAACCTTTAATCTAACCTCTTCGAGGTCCCTGCCGTACGTATAACACGTTTGTCCACGTTTAATTTTAGTCCGACTCACCCACTGGATCCACGGAGTCAACACGGTCCACAAAGTCTCTTTTCCCCATGTACACTCCAACCTGAAGCACGAATAAAGACACAGGGGGACATTTACATTCTGTGTTTCTGCAGTCCAACATAATGCTAAGCTACAATAATATGATTCATGAATTTATAAAGAAGTAAACCCTTTTTAAACATTGGTATTTGAATGATGAATCATCTCAACAAAGGTTTTCTTGACATATGCCATTAAATTCAGAAGCAGTACGTCTAAGAAGCGAAGCCCTTCTTCATTTAGTGGCTATCATGATGTGGACTTTAACTATAATGTGTTTGTTGTCTGTGTTCATCAGAGCTTGATTTCCACCTCACATTCTGGGCCCATTTCAGGACCAGTAACCTTGTGGTCCTGCAGTGCTACTTCGGAAACGTTTCACTCACCGACTTGTCTTTGCTAATCTTCTTGAAAACAACATTTTTTGAACTCATGTTGCTGAAGGTCGAGACGAATCAGGAAGTCAGACGAGCCTGAGAGAAAAAAGAGAGACACAACCATCTTTAAACAACAACAAGCTGAAGACGGGATCAATCTAAACTCACCGGGTGAAGGTGATGGATGTAAAAATTCAAATCGCTGAGATCTGACATCACACAGCGTCTAAAACGTTACCTGCACATATTAATTTAAATCTCATGGAAAAGAGAATAAAAGTAAAGGTCCTTGGACCAACTAAGAACTTTAATTAATGCAGCTCCATGCTCCCAACTGGACTAAAGACTCAGATTCAGCTCCACATGCTGTAAATGATCTTGTTTTTGTAATGAGTGCATACACAAGCTGTAAATCACTAAGACCATGAGCAGTGTGGTTTGATTCCACGGAGCAGGACTTAGAAATCCGAGGTAGATGTGGACCTCTTTAGACCGACCTGCTGTTTTAGTTCAGTGCTTTCCTCCTAAAGTACCTCCATCCTGTAAGAACTGGATTTAAAGGCACAAGATAAACACTGATCAACCACAACATCAAACCCACCTGGTGGTTTTATTACTGTGGTGGTTCTGGGGCCCACACTGACCCATGTCCACCCTAACATTAAAACAGGTGGAGTTAATGTTGTGACTGATCTTTATTAGCAGGATGTCACTTTAGAAAACTCCTCATCTGTAACGGATATCAATACATATTTAATAAAACCTCAAAGCGATGAGGCTCGAACTCACTTCAGACAAACTGGGAAACGACTTCTTCCTCGTTGAGAGACGACAGTAAAGGAATTCTACCTGTTCAACCTGTTTAACGCTGTTTTACAAGAAGACGGATTCCAGATTGAATCTCTGCTATTTTTATAGATGACGTCTTAAAAACCTTTGATTGCTTATTTAAATTATTATTTGGTTGGTATTTATTCATTATTGAATCAAACTAATTATCTGAGCTGCCTCAACATATCTGTCCCTGTACACACCTGCAGAAGGACTCCCGAAGACCAGATACTGAAGCACTGCAGTACTACTATAGATAACAGTGAACTACTTTAGCAGGTACTACAAAATGCTGTAGAGAATCTACTGCAGTGTCCAAACTCCACCCCTCAGGTGACTCAGCTGACAGAGCAGGAAACAGAGGCTGTTATTCTGAGAAGAGACAAACACACTGAGACACTAAGAAAAGATTCACCTTCAGAACAAGACCAGCACTGAGAGAGGACAGCTACAGGAGGGAATACTGGGAATACTAGGAATACTGGGATGCTACCACTTCAACCTGCTGCCAACTCTAAACACTGAACAGGAGTTTGAAAAGAACAAAGACTGTGAGAGAAGTAAGGTTAAGTAACTTTGAGGGAACAAGGACACTGAGTGATTTTCAGCTGCTGTGTTAGAAAATGTCTTCCAGATTAGAGGAGGAGCTCTGCTGTCCTGTCTGCCAGGACATCTTTAAAGATCCTGTCATCCTGTCCTGTAGCCACAGCTTCTGTAAAGTCTGTCTGCAGAACTCATGGACAGAGAAACTGATCCATGACTGTCCGGTTTGTAAGAGACTATCTTTTCAGAGTGAACCTCCCTGTAACCTGGCTTTAAAGAACCTGTGTGAGAGTTTGTTGCAGGAGACAGATCAGAGATGTTCAGAGAGTCTCTGCAGTCTGCACTCGGAGAAACTCAAACTCTTCTGTCTGGACCATCAGCAGCCGCTTTGTCTCATCTGCAGAGATTCAGAAAATCACATCAACCACAGATTCAGACCCATCGAAGAAGTTACTCGACAACACAGGAAGGAACTCGAGGAAACTCTGGAGCCCTTAAAGGAAAAGTTGAAGGTTTGTGAAGAAGCTAAAGTGAAGTTTGATCAAACAGCAGAACACATTAAGGTCCAGGCCCGACACACAGAGAGGCAGATCAAGGAGCAGTTCAAGAAGCTTCACCAGTTCCTAGAAGAGGAAGAGGAGGCCAGGATGGCTGCACTGAGGGAGGAAGAGGAGCACAAGAGTCAGAGGATGAAGGAGAAGATGGAGGCTCTGAGCAGAGAGATAGCAGCTCTTTCAGACACCGTCAGAGCCACAGAGGAGGAGCTGAGAGCTGGAGACGTCTCATTCCTCAACAACTACAAGGCTGCAGTGGAAAGAGTCCAGCAGCGCCCCCTGCTGGAGGATCCACAGCTGCCCTTAGGAGCTCTGATAGACCAGGTCAAACACCTGGGAAACCTGAGCTTCAACATCTGGACCAAGATGAAGGACGTGGTCTCCTACACTCCTGTGGTTCTGGATCCAAACACTGCTCATCCAGAACTGATCCTGTCTGAAGATCTGACCAGTGTGAGATGTGAAGGGGAACAGCAGCTCCCTGAAAACCCAGAACGACTGAAGTGGTGTCCCTGCTCCGTCCTGGGCTCTGAGGGCTTCACATCAGGGATGCACAGCTGGGTTGTTGAGGTTGGAGACAGCACAGACTGGGAACTGGGTGTGTTCTCAGAGTCGGTCCAGAGGAAAGCACATTTCTGGCCTGGACTTTGGACAATCTGGTTCCGTGATGGTAAATACAAGACTCAGTCCACTCTGCATTCATCCAGTGTTTTCCAACTGAACACGACTCTTAAGAGGATCCGAGTGAATCTGAACTGGGAGGCAGGACGACTGACGTTCTTTGATCCGGACACGGACACAGACATTTACACTTTTAAAGACACGTTCACAGACAGAGTGTTTCCGTACTTCAGGACCGTGAAACACGTCACACTGAAGATTTTACCAGTGAAGCTTTCAGTGAGAGCTTCAGTACAAAGATCAGCTCAGACGAGAAGGAAACCTAAACTGATTTGAAGGAATCAGCTCGTTTAACTGGATCCAGTGAAGTATGAAGACTTCTACATCATGATTTTTCTTATTTCATTTGTGGACTATTAACTTTAATTTGTTCTAATATAATTAAGGAATGAATCCGATAACATCATAGAAATAATTCAACATAATGAGCACTTTTTTTGGGGGAAGGCAAACTTAATGAGATAAATATGATCAATATGAGTTCATAGGTTGTTTGTAACAGCAGCAAGAAACTACACATAAATAAAAATGGCTGTTTAGTGACGTCTAGCTGCTGCAGCAAATATCACACAGCCACCAACTGTCTCAAACAGGAGGAGGAAGGAGGAAGCAGTGTGAATATAACCATGTTCATCAGGTGGCTAAACGTTACTCAGCGCCTCCTCCCAACCCAGTCACTTTGTTTGCACAGTTGCTGTTTAGTGTTTCAGTGTTTTGGGTGAAATTAAATCTTAAAATCTCTCTTGGATTGGTGCTATTGTCTGAGACAGAAGCTGTTATTTGACACCTGACACCAAAATAATGCAATTTCAATTTATAATTTATAATTATGTTTTTATTAGTTTATCACCTGAAAATAAGAATGATCACACTTTATTTAACGTGGCTGCATTAAACACACGGAAGCTTTAATTTCTAGTTTTAAACATGTTGTCATAGAGATGTTTTTTTTTTTTTTTGATTAGAGAATTTGAACTGACTGAACACACGAACGGCTTCATCTCCACATCTGACTGAAGGGTATTATTTGATTGTATTACATCATGGAGCTGCGTCTATTTGTGCTGCGTCTCTGAATGATTTCTCTTTGCTGAGTTAATTGAATTGAAACGATCGAGAGATTTGAGGAGACTTAACTCAGCTGAGCTTTTTAATCCTGTTAACCTCAACCTTCTCTGATTGGTTTCACCTCTCCTCACACAAAGCAACAAGCTAACTCCACTTCTTTTATTATTTGGGAATAATAACAATAGTTTTGGCTATTAGAGATTATTCTAATCTAAAAATAATACACAACAACTATGTACAAAACTCAAATCAAACTCATTTCAGGAACAAAATCTTCATCGTATTTTAATTTCTGATCAAATCAGATTTATTTATGTCGCCCACTAGGACTTTACCACTCAATATACCAATAAACCCTTAAATTCTTCATTAACATTACAATTGTCTCCATTTCTCTTCTATCCGTTGATAATTCCCAGACATCGTCACTGAAGGTGTTCAGAGTTTGGACACTGTGAAGCTCATTTTTTCATTTTAAACTCTCATAAACAGACAGAAGAAACTCCACACGTTCTTAGAATCAGAAGCACTCACCTGTGTTGCAGATGTGAAGGCAGCTTTGTTGGATCAGAGGAGGAGACGAGCGTCGATCAGAGAAGCTCTATATGTAAACACCTGCTGTCCGTCATGGGAAGGCCTCAGCCCCCCTCCAGCCAATCGGGAGGCCCGGATGTGAACTTTGACCAACCCTGCTGCTGCACAGAGCAACTTTCCTCCTCCCCCCCGACAAGACACAACATCCAGAGAGGCAGACGCAGACTTCCTGAATGAGCCGGCTGAGAGGATTGAAGCCGGTTCTCCCCCAGTCAGCACAACAGGACCAGATTAGAGAGACAAAGAGAGACAGAGGGAGGGGGGAGTTAATTTTAGCAGCTTTTTTATTGACAGTTTATCCTCAGAACACAAAGTTCATTCTTTTTGTTTGCAATAGTACAAAACCAATGTACAGAGCCTATAAAAGTCATCAATACTCTGGGGATGAT
This sequence comes from Anabas testudineus, assembly GCF_900324465.2. Lineage (NCBI taxonomy): Eukaryota > Metazoa > Chordata > Actinopteri > Anabantiformes > Anabantidae > Anabas > Anabas testudineus. The sequence goes on along the minus strand of NC_046626.1, from coordinate 21,460,745 downwards.
TCACTGGGAGATGGTGTGATGGTTTAGTTTATGACAAACACGGCGTTCTCTGTTCTAACGCTGTCCTCTTGGCCGGGATACTTCATTCATCAGTACATGGACCTCCTAGATACTGGTGTATTTGTACTTCAATCACTTAAAACTTTAAGTATTTATGTGAAACACTGAACTTACCAACCAGAACTATCTCAGTGATATCAAATGAAGACGTGTGCAGACGTTAAAGACGCCGGCTGAAGGTTGAGCAGCAGTTTTGCAGAGGACTACAGAAAGAAGAGTGTGTAGCTTTAATCCACTGTTCTGCCCGTCAGCAGGTAAACAGACACAGGTGGATTACTGGCCTGTAGTGCATTAATCATCATTATTACACAGGAGATTACACAAACACACTGCAGACAGACAGACTTCTCCGAACAAGTGTGGCTGCAGTGTTTTAAAAAAACTAACAGGTGAAAGTTTTATTTAAAATCTTGTGCAAGTGCAAAACTCCCTGTGAAGCAGTGAACCCGCCTGTGGTTGTTCCACGTGCCGGGACGTGAATATGAACAATGATGTACAAACATGTGGTTGAGGAATGGACTGAATGAAGTGACCGTGAATGTATTGAACGTCCAGAAAAGAAACACTGCTGACGTCATCAGTCAGAACCTGGTGTGGTCCTGGTCTGGATTATTTTAGAAGAACCAAAGAGTTCTCACTGTTCAAACATCGTCCACATGGTGGCGGTTCAGCTTCAGATGCAGTAACAGCACCACACATAGTTTTCTGTGTCTAAAACATGTGCGGTAACATTAAAGGTTTAAAAAACGGTGAGCAGGTCGCTGCACTAAAGAAATCCGGTTTCCATTAACCACAGAGCCTGAAGCTAACTGAGATGTAACTTTAGCCTCATTCTCATTGATGCTCATTGAGCTTAAGGCACTTATGTTACAAGAATATAAGATTAACTTAAATATTCAAACTAATCTCGTTGAAGAAAAATACAGCATGAACTTAAACCACAGTTAAAAACGTTATTACCAGAGTGAAGGTCTGACAGGTTTTACTGTATTGACCTGTTTGTGGTTGTTCTCCAGGGCTCTGGACTGGGCCCACCTCAGTTCCTCCATGTGACCAACCGGCCAATCCTATGTGTAGTTTGATTTGACTGACAGATGTTTAAACCCATGAGTTTAGATGAACCAGGATTCTTAAAGGGCGGTTCCGTCTATTTCTCTGTGTGACGGTTCAGAACATGGTGGTTTGGAAAGTTTGTTGTTTTTTACTAAACAAATTATTTCACAAGTAATTAATAGTTTTATTAAGTAAGTTAGTTAAGTATCAACTATTATAATATACAGCATCTTACTTTTCAGAAATAATTTGTCTTCTAAATAGAGTCAGCAAATGACAGCATGGACAAAATAAATAACACAAAATGCCTAATTTAATTTTGTTTATTTTTTATTTTATTTTTATTGTGAAATGTTAGAATCGTGACATGTTTTGAATGGATTATGGAATATTAGATATCTCTGCTCACTTTTATCCATCCAGGCAGTCGGCAGAGGCCATTTCTTTTCCTCAAACACAACTTGTAGTGAAACTAATCTTTTCTTTTCTTTTACACAGACGATAAAAACACTAAATACAGCTTTCAACCGATTCAACCTTGTGTGTGGTTTAAGCCATTTGTTGAAACATAATTATAGGAGGAGGCAGGAAAGGCGAGTCAGCACATCACAGCATGAGTTAGAATTTTTCTTCATGATGATTTTAATGAACCCTGCTGCACTCTGCACCGGCTCTTTTTTGAGATGTATTGTACTGTTTTCTATTTTATTCTTTTTCCATACTGTCAGTTGTTTGACAGATGAACAGATACTTATCGGTGTTGGTGAAGTAGAGATTCAGAATTATGCAACTACTTTAATTTGTTAATTCATTAACGTTTGGAGTCTTTAGATTAGTGCTGAGAAAAAGGATGTCAAACCAGTAGAAATATATTTTCTGCTTGTAACATATCACATACAGTATACATGCATTAATACAGTTGAATATGTAAAACAAACTTTATTCAGAAACTAATAATTCAAACAGCATTTTACAATCATTAACAATTATCCAAAAAGTCTATTTCCAACATTTAGATTTAAGATTTCACCTCAAAAACTTTTAAAACAAATAAGAAAAAGGACAAAAACATACTTCAAACTTTCGCCAGTCGGACAGAATATTGTATATATATTGTAATGTATATTGTGTGCACAGTCCTTTCAGTCGTACTGTGGGGCCGGTCCTCCCAGCAGCAGGTCCACGCTAAGAAACTTTACTTTTAGGGTTGAAACTCTGTTATTATTGTTATTGTGACAGTGAACCTTCACAAAACCAGTGTAAGCAATAACGTCTTTAACACGTGTACAGGCAGAGCGACGTGTGCTGTTAGACAAACGATTTGGCTGTTTCTGGTTCTGACTTGGCTGTAGCCGTGTAGATCTTCTGTGGCGCTTTTCCATAGTAACCACTGTAAAACGAGAGAAACAGAAATCATTAATACATTTTAAACAGTTAAAGTAATGAAAGGTTTGTGTTTATCAGGAACAGGCAGAGGAAACAGGTAATAATGAGCTAATGTTAAATATTAACTACTTTAATAACAAGAGATTTGAGATTCACATCTGATGTCATTTTTAAAAACGTGTTGTGGTACTGACCCCTTCTTGACTTCTGATCGTGCTCTCGACATGGCAGAGCAGAGCAAACCTCCCCCCACGATGGCCAGACTGGCCCCAGCCCAGCCTAAGAAGAGGCCGGTACCCAGCTCATACCTGGAAACAAGCGAAGATGTGATTAAAGAATCACTGTTGATTTTTTATTTTACTCGGTTCTTCAACTCATAAGGATCAAACCAAATCTGTGATGCACGTGTTTCCGGGTCAACTCACTTCACACCACCAGTCAGTGGGTTGTAGAAGTCCTGCACCACGCTGTAGGCGTACCAGGAACAGGCCACCAGGCAGGAGACACCTGCAAACACAAGTCAAACATTTAAATACTCACATTTAACAGCATTAAAAATGGGAAAGAGCTATTATCCACAAATCCACAGCGTGTTCGCCTAATGAACCTAAATCTCAGCTTGCGTTTTGTCCCCTCACCAGCGAGGATGCTCAGAATTCCTCCTGCCACTGCGATCTTAGCCTTGGATTGCTCGGTGGCCGAGCCGATCTTGATGCACTTCATCCCGAGCAGAGCCACGATCATGGAGATGAGACCGAGCAGCAGAGAGATGATCATCAGAGCACGACACGCCTGCACATGAACTGAACAGAGAAACATCGTTTCACATTTGTACCATTAACTCAACAAATCAAAAGGATTTCATTCATATACACAGATTCTCTGTTGCTTTGTTAATAGAAAAATAATTGAAATGAAACAACACAGCTCAGCTCCAATCATGAAAACATATGAAAACAAACAAATACTAGGAACTTATCACAGAGGTCAGATGGAGACTCAATGATTCAAAGATATAAACAACAAAACCACCTATTCTGAGTTATTCTTATTCTTTGTTGGATTTGGTATTTGAACTGTACAACAGTTTCACAGCCAGAATTAAACTTTTACCAATTTAAAGCCATAATGTTGGATCTTCTAGCTTCATCTGATCATTAAAACATTTAAACTCTGCATTTTGTGAACTGTCAAACTGACAAGATCTGTTTTTTATCAACTTCAGGAGAAAATGTTCATTTACATCATGTGTTTGTTACAATAATGAATAAAAAGTCATAAAAATCTAGAAATCAACAGAAATTGTTTAAAATTCTCTGATTGGTTAAAAACTCAAACCTTTATAAACAAATATCTGAGCCGCTGTCAGTAGGATGTGTTTTGGTTGAAAGAAGTGGTTCGGCTTTTCAATCCAGCTACGCTTTGGATAAATCACAGTTACAGTCATATGCAAGTCATTTCTAGGAGACTGTGTAATGTGATGTGATGGAAAGAAGAGAAACATACAGAGTCAGTTCAATTATTTTTTAACAGCACATTTTTATTAACAAAGGATCTTGTGCAGTCGCTGGGGATTATTTTCAGTTTGCAGTGAGAATCTGTGGCTGCAGAGAAGGAAACGTGGGACTGAGTCCGAATGACTGTGATGAAGGGAGTTTAGCTCTGTGGCACAGAGGAACATGATGCACACAGGGTTCGTATTTTAATAAAAACACATTGAATGTTATCAGATTAAGCCATAAAACGGTCTAAAATTAAATTAGCATCACAATCTGACAAATTATTAGGAAGTCAATAAAGGTCAGAACAACATGAGGTTCACAACAGAGCAGGAACAGGAAGTTAAACTTAATTTAAAGGTGTTTGAAGAAGAGGAGGAACTTAAAGTGATATCAGGTACTGTGTGATTTACAGCTGCACTGTTGGAGTCATTTATTGACTAAATGGCCTCTAATGATAAGAAACGCCTGTCGCGCCTCTTTATGGGTTTCAGCAGAGATAAACGCTGAGCTGGTCACTGTGTAGAGCGTATTAATGATGATGAGCTGCAAACTTTAACAGGACTAATGTTTAATATCTGTGTCCTCTCTGGGGAATTAAGTCAAGTGTTTCTATTTTAAAACTCGTCACTGGTTGAAGTGGAAATCCTGGAACGTTTCCACCCATCAACAGCGTGTTAGAGTGATTTACATTAAAGGAAAATCTGGTCTTAAAGAAGTTGATCAGAGACAGAGACAACAGTAAAGAAGGTATCTAGAGTGAATAGAATAAAGACTAATTAAAGTGACAGTAACTCCTCGTTTCCTGACTCTTCCTGTTTGATCTCGACAGATGTTTCCCTCCATTTTACAGCCAGTAGAGGAGCAGGTTCAAAATGGCCCCCGCACGTTTATCTTGTACGAGCTGATGTAATGAAAACTGGTCCTAACTCCCATCATAGTATCGTTGGTTCTACTGCTCAACAATAATGAATCCAGTTGTAAAGACGATCAGTGTTTTCATTATAACTTCATTTAAATTGTTTTTGGCGGGAACATTTTGGCTGTAAAATCCTCCAACCTCCGGCCAGTGGGTACGTTGGCCCAGTTTTTATTGAACTTCAAGAAACGGTGAGTTCAAAGCTCCAGACTAAAAGTTTGTGATTAGGTTTTAAAAAATAATGAACCGAGCTTCTTTTCTAACAGATTTGAACCCAGAATAAGAAGAAAACTCACCAGGCAGAGCAAGAAGAGACACAAAGTCCCGGCACTCGGACATGCCGGCGCTGTTCTCGGCACAGGAGTGCCACAAGTTTTCAGTCAGTCTCTGGGCGGTGATGATGGTGCCGGACACAGAGGAAATCTTCCACTGGTCATTAGCCAGCGATACTCCGGTGACCAGCCAGCTGATGATACACATCACGAACCCGGTCGATTCCATAGCCGTCGACATGGTGGCAACGTTTCCAGAGAACGTGTGATAAAAAGAATCCAACAGCTACAAACTCCTAGAAGTAAAACTTCAAAATACCTAACCACAGGATTCAAGGCCTGGTCCTCAGAGGTGAATCAGTCGGAGTTGTTGGAAGCTCTCGTCCGTCTCCTTCTGTTATTTCTAGTTAATCTGGCGACTGTGGCTCTGACAGGAGGACTTTACTCTGAGCCAGGGGCCATAAACTGCTGGGAGACACTCCCTGAAGTTCCCCCCACACCATTCACCCAGTACTGGTCATAATGATGATGATGATGATGATGATGATGATGATGAGTCTCCGGCCACACCTCAGGCAGCTTTAACGAATTCACAGGTCTGAGTGTAAACTGTGAGGAGTCCTGTGTCCCTCTGACATCTGAACGCAGCAGTTCTCATTTTGTTTGGATTTAAGTCTTTGGCACCTTTAACGCACGAAGTTCTGTACAATCAGTAAATAATCATTAATAAAAACAATAAAACAAGAATGAAACTAAAACCAGGGCCCCAGCTGCAGCATGTGACATGGGCTTTAGTTCAGTTTTAAAAGACTCCGGGGTGTTTGAGTCCTGTCTACTGAGAGCAGAGGAGTGAAGGTGGAACAAATGGATTTAGATCAGACTAATAAGCATCTCGTAGGTCAACAGACGACTTCAACTCAGATCTGAGCTGCTGTAAGAGTTGGTGTAATACAGTCAAACTGTAGCTGCAGGTTCTAATGATGATAAACCAGTCATCAGTGACAAGTACCTTTGTAAGTACCTGGATGTTGAGTCATGCTTTAATGAGTAGTGACATATTTTCAACTAAGAGGAGTAAAGTGTAGTTTACAGTGACACGACCTCATCTGGACGGATGAAAATTAAAGACTGTGACAACGAGAACGAAGTTTCTGTTCATCCACATTTAGTTTATGCTGCAACACAAACTGAAGTTCACCTTTGACGTATTTCCTCCAGGGGACTGAACACTGCAACAGGAGATTCACACATAGTTTCTGTAGCAGGAAGTAAAACATAACATTTAACATTTCACCCTACTGTCAGTCAAATTAAAGTGGTTAATTCAAAGGAGGGGAAACAAATGAAAAACAGCACAGAACTAAACATGAAATTTAATGTGTTACAGATGTTTTACAGATGTTTTACGTGTGTTTTTCTGGTTTCAGCGTACAGAGGCAGGTTGTGTGAGTCATTCTGCGTTTTCTAGTTTTATGGCTGGTTAATATTTGATCATCATGAAAGTCCAAAGTCTGACTCTGTGCACAGTTCTTCTCACTGAAACAGAGAAACGATGACTGGACCAGAAACTGACTCCGAAACAAAATGTGGCGTCATTAAGAAAAAAGAAAATAATAATTTATAACCACAAATAAAGAGAACGTGTTTGATGAGGTTAAACAGCACGTCAGAAACAGAGAATATGTTTTTATTTTAACAACATGAGAATAAATGAAGCTGTTTAAAAAAATCGTTTTATTTCAGGTTTGGGCTCAAACTCACTTTTTTCTCATTATTATTATTTTAAAATTTATTTGTTGTTGAGTTTACATTTATTTTCTGAAATTTCACACCGTACAGTTTGTTTATTACTTTTACTTCCAATGAAACTGACTTGAAAAGACAATCAGCAAAATTCAAAGACATCTTCAGGTGTTTACTGAAATATTAGAGGAACGAAGCAGATGAAGACACAAACAACCTGAGAAACATGAGGCTGTTTTCTCTGTCATCATCTCAACATTAATCAGCATTGCTCATGTTCTATGGGCTAAAGTGGAAGATCCCGACAAAGAAGTTCTGTAGGTAAGGGATGTTTAAATCCTTCAGACGCTCCACGTCCTCCGACCTGGTGATTTTATGTTGCTGAGTTAAAAATAAATCAATTAAAATCCAGTCGAGCTGCAACAGAATCGGCCGCTCTATTTGCCCCATATTGTCTTGACAGGTATGTTGGAGTTCAAGCTCTAAATTACAGCTGACGCCCCGAGGGAGGTGACAACAAGTCGGACCAGCTCTGCAACCCACAATCCAGCCTCAGCATCCAGACACACCAGATCCACCGAGAGATCACAGCTCACATGGCTTCGGTTTCACAGGCGCCTTTTTCATGTGTTCGGACCAGAACTTCAGAGACTGAAACTCATCCTGAGAGGAACCCAGACTGTGGACGATGTGGATCTGATTTACTGAGACATTATCAGCATCTTCACAGTGGACTGAAGGCTTTTATTTACCTCCTGGATCCTGAAGGGCAGACAGAAATGTAAACTGCATGAGTAGCTACAGGAGAAGTCAGCTTTCTGGAGAAGAGTCTGGACGATCTACAGGAATCTGGATCAGTCTAAACGCAGATGACAGGTTGGATTTGGACATGGTGGATCTGACATGACCAGACTTTTTGCTTCTTCTTCATTCTGGAGATCAACACTGTGGTCATGAGACTGCGGCAGACTTGGACTTGGACTCTGATGGTGATGCTGGTCCTGCTGGACTTCATAACAGGTGAATCCATATTTCTGACAGATACATTAAAACCACTTTAAGTTTCTACTGGGAACACTGTCAGATTTGTTAATCAATTAATTATCAGGTTTGTGTGTTGGGTGTGGTCATGAATGTGTTAACAACACTGTAGACATTAAGTCTTGTTTAGATAAAGAAGGATCCTGGAGTTGTTGTAATAATAAACTCGTTCTCATTTGATTCAACTTTAAACCAACATCAACATGTAAACTGTAAAAAATCATTAATCTGCACAGAGTCAAAGTTTAAAGTCAGTTAACGAAGTTAAATCACCTTCTGTTCTAAACTTGACTGAGTTTTAGTTTCTTTTTTACAGTGAACTAGTCACAACAAAGACTTCTGTCTCGTGCTCACTGAAGCCAACAATAACAACCAGAAGCTAAAAGACAAAACAGGAAAAGGAACAAACTACAGATGAGAGCTGTTCTTCTCACTCCTGTCGTGTTGCGGTTTAGATAAGAGGCATAAAATAAAGGATAAAAGTAAAATACAAAACACATACGAAATGAAAGTCTTCACGTTTAAAGGGATAAAACAAAAAGTCGTAGAGACGTAGAGGGCAGAGGTCGGAGAGGGAGGAACTCATAGTTTGAGGAAAGTGTCTGACCCAGATTTAAAAGAACAAGTGACTCAGCAGATCGGACCGGTGCCAATCGAACAAATGGACCACGTGGAACACGTTTCTTAAAGTGATGAGCCTCCTGATAAAGAAGAGGAAGCTACACCCTGAGTACACCTGGATGAAAACACACCACAAGGCCTCCAGGTTTAAAAAATACAATAAATAAAATCCATTTTAAATGAAAAGACATAAGTTTGACACTAATAGACATGATGCCAACCAGGCTGAAGGTTGAATTCAGGACACTTTAAGCAGCCTCAGCTTGTCCGTCTTGGTCCTTCTTTGGACTCTGGTACAAAACAGAAATCGTTTTTTAAACTGACCAATGTCAAAAGGTCAAAGCTTGAAACAGACGGACACCATCAGCTCAAATTAGATTTAAAATCAGAACGCTTTGTCCCTGCAGATGTTTGGATGCTCCCGGCTCCCAGCGCTGTCGCCATGGAGTCAGTGGACATGACACACACGCTGACGTGGCGCCCCCTGCAGACTCCCTGCAACACTACAGTCCTCTACTCCGTCCAGTTCCAGGGGTGAGTAACAGTGGGGTTTGTAACGCCACCAACAATAAAGATGATGAGACGAGACGTGTGCTGCAGATTTAAGTAAGACTTTTAAATAACGCTCTAACTGATCATACAGGACTCGTCCAGGTCCATCAAGGTTCTCGGGGCCTGATGTTCTAGTTCTTCTTTTTTGAAGACGTCTTGCAAACTGCAAAATGTGATGAAAACAAAGGACAGAAATAACAAGAGCAACACTCTGTATGTGTGAAGTGACTTTGAACTGAACTGTACAGTTCTGGCTGGTTACAATCACAATCTTTCTCTAAACCTGCTCAAAGTAAAACCAGAACCGAGCCTCATTCAGGACTCTGGACTCGAACGCAGGTCTGCAGTTTATTTACCCTCCATCCAAACCAACCACTGTGTGAGTTACTTCCTGGTATAAAAAGAATTTAACCTAATTGAACAACATAATCATTTTATTACATTCACAGTGTAGTTACATATAAAATCATTTATGACTTCACAGAAACAACAAAGTGACAGAACGTGTATCACACTGAGTCACACACAGAAAGAATGAATTCACCCTGAGGGTTTAAAAGCAGCTCTGCTGATCACGGTGATAACTCGTCTTCACTGTGGAAAACACCTGATTGGTGCAAGCGTTAGCTGAACTGGTTGGAAAACATTTCTGAGTCTTTAACTTCACTTTAACTTTACTTACTGTTTGACTTCTAATGTTTTTGCTGCTGTTATCATCCAAACAATGAACCTCGTTAAACTTAATGAGGGTTTGTTCACACAGCTGAAGGTTCGTCCATTATAGTTAATGTGCTTTAAGACATTAAAATGTCCTCGAATGACCAAACCCAATAACATGGAAATGACTGACACTCCTTTTTAATTAATTACAGCAGGTGTGTCTGTATTAAGACACTCAGAGCTGCTTTGTTTCGGGTTTCACTCAGGAGCCAGTTTCTACATTTGATCAACCACAGACAAAGTTTTAATTAACTCTCTGGAATATTGTTGTGGTCGTTTTAAAGTCTTCAACCAAAGACAACAACAGGAGATGTGTTTAACCCCGGTTCCAAACTAGCACATGTTAAATGATTAACTGTTAATCATCAGTGTTGGCTTGAATTCTTCCCACTGTCTTAAACCTCATCATGAACTTTTCCTCCTCTCTGCTGCAGTGAGCAGATTCACTGTGTGTTCGTTAAAAGTTTGTCCAACATTTAAAAACTAAAAATTTACATTCATGTTCGCACATTTCCCAAAATTCAATCTGACATATTTCACATCTGTGAAAACTTTGAACCTAGATCAGAACTTAATTAAAGTTATGTGAACCCCACCTGCAGAATAACTTTAACAGAACCGAACAGGTCGGTTCCACCTGTCGGACTGAGACTGACTCACGTTTCTGATTATTTCACTGAACAGGAATCTAAACACTTTGACTCAGCTTCTATGAATCACAGCTCTGAACTGCAGCGTGTGCAGGCAGTGGTCATATTAAGGTGCTCATACAGCTCACACGTGCTGAGGGCTCCTTTGTACTGTTGGAATCAGCTAATGAACATCTTGAACGTACTGTGCTGCACAACAGGTCAAAGTGATCAAACTGTGCTATGTACACTTTACTCCTGTTGTAGCTGGAGGGAAGATTTGAGTGCTGCAGGTCTGAAGGTCACAAAAACAGAAGAGAAGGAGTCAGCTTGTCCTGATCTCACGGGAAAACCTTTCATCCATCATAACTGAGGAAAACACTGACAAAGAAAAGTGAAATGACAATGATCCGGTTTGAACTCTTTCTGTGTCTTTGTCTCCTTCAGGGAGTTTGAGCTGATGGTCCTGAACGGCAGCTGGGTGGACGCTCTCGACTGCCAAAAGATTCCTCACAAGCACTGTGATCTGACCTTTGACCTGGGCTCCGACTCAGACTACAACATCCGCGTCAGAGCGCAGTGTGGGTCTGAGCTGTCATCGTGGTCCGAACTCAGCCCAACATTCAACCGCAGACACAGTAAGACGCTGACAGCAGCAGCTTCACTAGAGCAGATGTTCCCGTGTTGATGGTGAACAGAGTGAATAAGTGGGAATTTTATGTGCAGCAGTGTTGACGGAACCGAAGGTGACGGTGACGGTGGTGGGAGACGTCCTTCAGGTGTCGCTGGACAAACTTCCTCTCACTGCTGTCGCCCATGTGACCGTGTGGAGGAAAGACAACGAGCAGCAGGTCAGAGGTCACCTCCCATCGTTTCTTTGCTCCACCTGTCCTTGTTGACTGTGACTCTTGTTTTTCTTACTTTTATTTATTTCTACCTGTGGACAGATCCCTCACTCAGACATCATGCTGTGTTGTCTCATGTAAAGTAAATGAACAGACCTGTTCCACCTGAGTTGTGTTTGTCTCTCTGTCTTCCAGGCTGCCGTCTACACGGTACCAGCTGAGCAGATGGTTCTGCAGCTTCCCGACCTGCAGGAGGGGGCCGAGTACTGCGTCACAGCTCAGACTGTGTTGCACACACAGCAACGCAGCAGCAGCACTGAAGCTCACTGTGTGTCCATCACAGGTACAGGTGTGCAACAAACACACACACACACGTTTGGCCTTGTTTCTAGTAGCAACCAATGAAAAACATCCTCGTTAGACACATCAACCATCAATTTATTTTAACGTGCTCACTAAGAATAATCTGTCATCACATCATGTTTTTCAAATACTGACCTTGAAATAGTCAGTAAATAAATATCACTAATAAAATGATGCAGGTTGCTTTAAATGTTCTGCAGAGTGTAAAGACAGACAGAGTCGTGTTTCACTGTCGATATCTGACTTCTGACTCAGCTCCAGGTCCAGATGTTGTGTGGAAGACACCGACCACTGTGACTGCTACTGTCCTCCTCATGGCAGGGCTGCTGTTTGCCGTGTTCTGGTCCATCGTCCACTGCCGTCCGGATCAGTGCCAAACGTATTTCCAGAAGGAGCAACTGCCTCACTCACTGGTCAGTCCCACAGCTAGTTTTTACACCCTGGATGTAGTTTTTGTATTTTTGGTAATGATTTGTGAATTCAAATGAAAACAGATGATTTTTCTACAGATGTGACTTCAGGTCTGAAAACTTTGCTAAATGAGAGATTTCAGTTTTTGATTTTTTATGTTTTACTACATTTTTAAAACGTCTATTTTCACGTTGTCATCGTGAGTTATTGTGTGTAGATTGATGTTTTCTGTCATGACCGTGTTTCTCCAGGACAAACACAGTAAACTTCAGTCAGGACTTTTACTAAAATAATAAATCTGCTCAGTATTTAATGAGGCCTGATTCTTCTTCATGTGTTTTCTGCAGGAACATGTGCAGGAACATGTGCAGGACGTCCTGATGAGCCCTCTGGAGACCGAACACTGTGAACAGATCCACATCGTGCCGAGTGACAAAGACTGAGCCACATTCAGCAGATGTCTGTTGGACCAAAGTCCTGAGTCGTTGTGGATTTTACAGAGAATAAATGTTTCTAGAAGCTGCTGTTGGACTCAGTTTTCCTGTGAACTTAGAGGGTTTGTGTTGAATTCAAATGGAAGCAGATGGAACAAATAGAAACAGAATCCAGAATGGGAGAATCCTGAGCTGCTTTTTAAACTGAGCTGCTCTCAGTCCGATGGACCAGGACTGGAGTCTGAAGGGGACAAACAGCAAGACCTAAAACTGTGAAAGACCATTTGAAGACGAGGAGAGATTATTGACTTTGTCAGGTGATTGTTGGAGTTGATATTAAACCAAACATCATCTCAGGGAACAGTGTTACAGGAATCTGTCCCACAAAAAGACTGAGAGCACAAAGACATGAGACAGAGTTCGACAACACAACTGAAACCAGTTCAGACTGAGTCAGACTGGTTCTGTAATGTGTTTGTGTTTCTCACAAAAACACATGCTGATGTTAACATATGTGAAAAATTAAGAATAACTAAAAAGTCTGTTTGGATTATTTTTCATATTTTATAATTTTACATTTTACCATGAGACTTCATGAAGTGAATAAACTTTTTCTCTGTGTGTGAGAAGCTCTGAAGGTGAAACTTTGACTTCTTCTCAGTGTCGTGATCAGATGTGTGTTTGATTTGAACAGTCTAGCTAAGAATCAATGATCAGTTAGGATCTTTTAGAAGAGTTAAAAAAAATAAAATACAGGCAGATAGATTGAGGACGGTGTTGTTTCACATACAGTGAATCTACACAGGAATGGCCAGTGTGCAGATATCAGGTTTGAACTATGGGGGAAACAACAGGTGTCCAGACAGGTAAGAGATCAGGTGCAAACACAGGAACACAGTGAAGTCAACCAGTGGACAGGACAAAAACAGCAGGGTCTGAAATTAGACATTAGAAAAATAAACTCGTCATGATCAAATGTGGATCATGGAGAAAATAAGATGTTGACATAAAGGTTTTTTAAAGTACAGGAATAAAGTCACACAACACAAGCTCACACAAGTTCAATAAAACCTTCTTTATAGTGATTTGAAAACAGGCTACAGTGAAAGTAACGTGCAGTGGAAGAAGCAGTAAAAGTGGTTGGACCTGCTACAGCAGTGTTTCTCCATTATTTTCTGTTACGCCCCCCAGGTAAGAACTAAACATTCGCGCATTTGGTGTCTCTTGAGGGTTTGTTTACTACACTTCAAACCTCCCGCAGTAATACTTTCTGCGCACACTCTCACAATGACAGCGCCACTGTCATCTACTGCTGTGCTGGATGTGCAATTCCACTTTATTCAAGTACGGCCAATAAACAGGTTTCCTGGGGTCACACTGTTTGAGAAGCACTGAGCTAGAGGAAGGTGACAAGACGACAATAATCAAACCACAGCCGCAGCATCAAACGTCCAGATGAACAAATGCAGCAGCACATCAAGCACTTTAATGTTCGTCTCCTAGGATTAGACCTTTTACCACTTAACGTCACTTTAGATAAATTATATGTAAAGTTAAAGTTCTAAGGTTACGTTTGTTCATTTACAGACGTAAAACATTAAAGTGAAGCTTGACATATTTTTTTTATTTGCTGTTCTTTTCTATTATATGAAATGAAAATTGAATTCCATGAATAACAATGATTGTAGTGGGTAATAATATGTTTCTGTTTTTATTTTTAGTGAGAAAGAAAATGATGAAGATCTAAAATGAAACAGAGAAACATGGACAGACGTGGGTTAAATAATGAACTGGCCATAAAAAGAAAAAACATGGAAAATATATTAAAAAGAAGCAAAATGTTTTTTTATTGCATGTTCACAAATAGAATAAGAGTTTAAACAGTGTTTTATTGAATCTTCAGTCTCCTTGATGATGTAGAGCTGGTTGAAGAGGAGCTGGACCTGATCTAATCCAGTCTACATGAGACAGCAGCAGCATTCAGATGTCTCCTTTAAGATAAATAGAGTTTGAACAGTGTTTCTAAAACATGTTTACTAGGATTAAAGGATTAAAGATGAGAGAAAAGGTCTCTGTGGATCCAGAGTCACTTTAACTAATCAGAGGCTAAATTCAACTTCAACTTGTTGGATTTACTGATGAACACCAAACTGTCTCTTCGTCCTCCATCTGGATTCTGGATTCATTTCAGGACTGAAGGACTAAACCTGGACCTCATTCAAACTTTAAAGAAGTAAGTTTGTCTTCTTTGTTTCTTGATTAGCTTGTTGAAGCTAGCCACATTAGCTGCACAGTAATGCTACACGGCTAACGTGGCTAACGTGGTTAGCTTCTCTAAAACTCTAAAGTAGGAGATGTTTTGGGCTAATTTCACAGTCAAGATGTCACAGAGACGTGGTTTAAAACCTTTAAAACTATTTTAAGGCTTTAAGGATTAGATTGGATGATGGTGAAGCAGCCTGTTTAAAACCAGCTGCTTTTAAAGGGGTCGATTAATATAACCTGTGATTTACAGACACATTTAGTGGATTTTCAGGAAGCTGCTTCTTAAAATTAGCATTTTAAAGTTTACTCAAACACAGTAAAGTTAATTTAATAAAAACAGTATAAGACTTACGTACTCCTCTAAGAAAACAAAGTATTTAAAACACGTGTGTGTAACAGGAGAAAACTAAAGACTCAGTGAAGTATTGTTTTTATTGTTTTTATCAGTACTGGTTGATAATCATTAATAATTGATTGTAACTGTGTAGATAATTACACATTTGTTCAGTCTGTAAGAGACAAACTCACTGATTATATTTAAAACCACTTTACACAGACTGGATCATGTTAATATGTGAACCTTGAGGTTTCTAAAGGAAACATCACCAGTAGGTTACTTGACTTTTATACTGTTTTGTGCCTAAATCTTCAAATCGAAGTTCAAATGTTTTACAGAAAGAGTTTCTCTTTCATAACCAGCTGGTTTATCAGTTCTATTTTAGATGTTGACTTATACATATTGATGCTGATTACAGTACAGTGTATCATCATAACTGAAGCTGTGCTTCCACCCTGTGGACACACACAAACTATAAACTGTGTGTGAGAGAGTCTGGTAGTTTTTATTTAAATAGCTTAAGATCAATCATCACAACTTTCTCCAAAACTAGAGACATAATCCATGATGGATAGGTCCAAAACGTTCAAACCAAATTAGAGCTGTGCCACCTTTGTACAGTGGCGAGAAGAAGTATGCAAACAATTCATGGTTTTCAGCATGAATTTGTCCTAAAATGTGTTCTGATCTTCATCTAAATCAGGAGTATTAACAAATATAATGTGAATAAAATACAAACAAACAAACATGTAACCAAGGAGTTTTTGATAAATAGTGAGATTTAGTTGTTATTGTGTTTGTACACATGCCACTAACATTTTAGTTAAATCCGCACATTTAGCAGAGCTGGATATATGTCACTTGTAGACATGAATATGAACTATGATCATAAAAAGATCTGAATTGAGCATTGAGGCCTGTAAAGTAAATGTGGCCTAAGAGATCAACAACAATACACACATTTATTATGACATAGTTTCTCCATCATGCAAGAGAAATAAAACTTTACTACGTAAAACAATGAAATATAATTCAGTACATTTCAATAACTTTTGAAGACATTTATTAGATGCATAAACTGCAGGTTTAAATCTTTAAGAATAATAGTTTCAGTATCAGAAGATCATAATTTCATACATATGTTAAACAATCTTAACAACATGCAAAAATCCTTTAAGGAAAATTATTTATTATTTAACCAGGAAGCAAAAGATATTTGTTGATCTTATTTCTCATTAAATGTTGCAGAGGTTGCAATAATATCAATGTAAATTCTTAATTTAGAATTTACAGAAGAAAAGCATGAAAAAAGCAGAATATAATGAACTTTAATATGTTATAGATGTATATTATATTATTCCTACTATATACATATATATATATATATATATATATATATATATATATTGACCTCGTCTTGGTCTGAGTGAGAGTCACCTTTTTATTGGTCTTTGTCTCAGTATCAATGACTTCCTTATTTTGGTAGATGTCAGTATAAGTGTCAGTGTCTCAGCCTGTGTGTTGGTTTGTCTCAGTGTTCTCTTGGTCTTGGTTGATTCGGTTTTTCTTTGTCTGTTTTGTTTGACCCTACGTATGAACTCTGTAGAGCAGGGGTCACTAACAGACGACAGAGAGGAGGGATACAGACGACAGAGAGGAGAGAGACAGACGACAGAGAGGAGGAGAGAGGACAGAGACAGCAGAGGAGAGAGAGACAAGACGACCAGAGAGGAGAGAGGATCAGACCGACCAGAGAGGAGAGAGAGACAGACGACAGAGAGGAGAGAGATACCGACGACAGAGAGGAGAGCTACAGACGACAGGAGAGGAGAGATACAGACGAACGAGAGGAGAGAGACAGACGACAGAGAGGAGAGAGACAGACGACAGAGAGGATGAGAGAGGACAGACGACAGAGGAGAGAGAGTACAGACGACAGAGAGGAGAGAGAGACAGACGGGGACAGAGAGGAGAGAGAGACAGACGACAGGAGGAGGAGAGATACAAGGACGACAAGACACAGAGAGGGAGAGAGACAGACCGACAGGAGAGTAGAGAGACAGACCGACAGAGAGGAGGGAGAGACAGACGACAGAGGGAGAGAACAGACACAGAGAGGAGAGAGAGACAGACACAGAGAGGAGAGAGACAGACGACAGAGAGAGAGAGAGACAGACGACAGAGAGGAGAGAGAGACAGACGACAGAGAGGAGAGAGACAGACGACAGAGAGGAGAGAGAGACAGACGACAGAGAGGAGAGAGCCGACGACAGAGAGGAGAGAGACAGACGACAGAGAGGATAGAGGACAGACGACAGAGAGGAGAGAGACAGACGCAGAGAGGAGAGAGACAGAGACAGAGAGGAGAGAGACAGACGACAGAGAGGAGAGAGACAGACGACAGAGAGGAGAGAGAGACAGACGACAGAGAGGAGAGAGACAGACGACAGAGAGGAGAGAGAGACAGACGACAGAGAGGAGAGAGACAGACGACAGAGAGGAGAGAGAGACAGACGACAGAGAGGAGAGAGACAGACGACAGAGAGGAGAGAGACAGACGACAGAGAGGAGAGAGAGACAGACGACAGAGAGGAGAGAGACAGACGACAGAGAGGAGAGAGAGACAGACGACAGAGAGGAGAGATACAGACGACAGAGAGGAGAGAGAGACAGACGACAGAGAGGAGAGAGATACAGACGACAGAGAGGAGAGAGAGACAGACGACAGAGAGGAGAGAGACAGACGACAGAGGAGAGAGAGACAGACGACAGAGAGGAGAGAGAGACAGACGACAGAGAGGAGAGAGAGACAGACGACAGAGAGGAGAGACAGACGAGAGAGGAGAGAGAGACAGACGACAGAGAGGACAGGGAGACAGACGACAGAGAGGAGAGAGATACAGACGACAGAGAGGAGAGAGACAGACGACAGAGAGGAGAGAGAGACAGACGACAGAGAGGAGAGAGACAGACGACAGAGAGGAGAGAGACAGACGACAGAGAGGAGAGAGATACAGACGACAGAGAGGAGAGAGAGACAGACGACAGAGAGGAGAGAGACAGACGACAGAGAGGAGAGAGACAGACGACAGAGAGGAGAGAGACAGACGACAGAGAGGAGAGAGAGACAGACGACAGAGAGGAGAGAGATACAGACGACAGAGAGGAGAGAGAGACAGACGACAGAGAAGAGAGATACAGACGACAGAGAGGAGAGAGACAGACGACAGAGAGGAGAGAGAGACAGACGACAGAGAGGAGAGAGAGACAGACGACAGAGAGGAGAGAGATACAGACGACAGAGAGGAGAGAG
The DNA here is from genome assembly GCF_900324465.2 of Anabas testudineus. Lineage (NCBI taxonomy): Eukaryota > Metazoa > Chordata > Actinopteri > Anabantiformes > Anabantidae > Anabas > Anabas testudineus. The sequence goes on along the minus strand of NC_046626.1, from coordinate 21,442,282 downwards.
ATACAGACGACAGAGAGGAGAGGGACAGACGACAGAGAGGAGAGAGAGACAGACGACAGAGAGGAGAGAGATACAGACGACAGAGAGGAGAGAGAGACAGACGACAGAGAGGAGAGAGATACAGACGACAGAGAGGAGAAAGTTGATAAAAGGACGGTGAGACAGCAAAGAGTTTTTAATTCGGACTCCTTTTTGGTCATATTACCCACTGGGAGAAAACTGTCTTGTCAAACGTCATCATGAGACCAAACACAAAGGTTTTGAACAAACATACCCACTGAAATCTGAAGTGTGATCACAGAAAGTTTCTAGTCTCAGAGCTCAGTATGACCAGTCCACCAGTTCACTTTGATGTTACATAACAATAAATTTGTCAAAAGGTTTTTGAATTGTACTGAATTAATTTGATTTGACAGTCAAGTACTGATTACACGCAGGCTACTTGATAATATATCACAGTAAATAGTTAGACATTATAATCTTCTGGACCTTTGCTTCCAAAAATATTATATTGTATGTATATTAACTGGACCTCTTTAAATTTTTGTGGAATATACCTGATGTAGGAGTTCCTCTCCTCTGTCTACTTTACTCATGAACTCAGCTTTTTCTCTCATGTCCTTAAGAGACTGAACTCGTTTCTTCCAGCCTGGCTTTAGCTCATGTTTCTCTCCCTCAATCAGCATATCGATGTACTCAGGAGTGGACAGAGGATTTGGCTTCAGAGCGATCTCTTTAAGTCTGTTTAGACACTTGATAGACCTCTCTATCAGTTTCTTCACCTCATCCTGCACCTTCTTATATTCATCCTTCAGTTTGTCAATCAACACCTGAACAGGTGCCTTCGCCTCTGTAGCTTTTAGGTATTTTTCTTTCAGCTCTTCCACTTTTCTCTTTTCTTTAACTTCCTCATATTCCCATCTGTACTTCTGATTAAAATGTACATTCCAATAACATTTCCCTGGGCACTGTTTACAGTATCCATAATTATCTATTGTACAACAGTTTCTTTTATCATTATCATTGGCTCTCCAACAGGGATAGTGACAGGTCACATGACACGTCTGACAGTTGTTGGCATAGTTTCCAGAACCACAAATATCCACCTTATTAGGTTTTGTGACAGTGACTTCAATCTCAAACTTCTCATTTCTGCTGATCTCTGCTTCGTGTTCTTTAACTATTTCTCGTGTCTCTCTTATCTCCTCAAGCTTCACTAACCCAACTTTAACCTGCTTCTGTAAATTCTCAACTGAAACCTCCAGCTCTTGTCTTTCTCTGAGAACCTCGTTTGTCAGTTTCAGGCTTTTGGTTTTTATTTGATTGAGAGCAACAAAGAATCTCTTCATGCTTTTTGTTCCCATGTTCCAAAACATCTGATCAAAGTTTTCATCTTCATCATCCTCACTCGTGTTGTTTGCACCTGATCTGCTTTCAGCAAACAGAGCTGAGTTATTGAATTTGAAGTGAACTGGCAGACCGTCTTTTGTTTTAGGACATGGGACACCTGAAACATTGATCGCCTCTAGAACAGGAGGACGTTGACCATCTGCGAAAGTCACCAGAACTCTGATGTTTTCTGCCACATCTTTACCAAAGATGGAGAGAATTGAATCAAACACATATTTCTGTGTTGGTGTGAGTCGAGCTAAAGACGACTGAACTACAAAACACACAGCATCAATTTCACTGACGCCATCGTCAGAAGAGAAGAGATTACGAAGCTGTTCTACGATCATCCTGTCTCTGTCTATGCCTCTTGTATCTCCAAACCCTGGAGTGTCAACGATGGTCAGTGAGTAATCTACTTTAAATCCCTCCTGATGGTTGATTTTATACACAGTAACTTCAGACGTCTGGTTTTCAGTTTGTGATTTTAACTGATCCTCATTAACTAACTTGAACCGATATGAATCCTTCCATTCGACACCTAGAACATAATTGATCATCCCATTGATGAGAGTTGACTTCCCAGCACCAGTTGCTCCAAGAACCATGATGGTGCGATTCAGTTTAAAGGACTCTTTACCAAAACTAAAACGCCTGCACCCAGATACACTGATGTGTTCATCTTTCAATGGAATTCTATAAACAGGAAGAGGTCCTGTCTGAGGTTCCAGCAGTTTGCTTTTATCTTTAACAGCATCAGCAAGTCGTTTACTGCTGTTTGAAGCTTTAGAAAACATCACGGTAAAGGGAAGAAACAACTGGAGTATTTGACAAGAACAAGCTCTGTGTGTCTTTCTGTGGTCAGAGAACGTCCTCCACTGTGATGCTGATGCTGCTTCTGTTGTGGTGAATCTGCACATATTGAAATATATTGAAAATTAAACTATCATTCTACAGTTTGAATCAGCAGCAATGAATCTGGTAGAAATAGACAAAAAAAACTTTGTTGTTGACTTTTCTCAAACAGATGTGTTGTTATTTCACAAAGATGCTCAGAATGAGACCATTACTACTAAAATACGAATAAACAAAGTTCCTCTAAAAGTATTACTGTGTTCTGTTTTGTACTTTAATATTTACATACAGACATTATTAGTTACCTTAAATATTATCTGTCATCTGTAAAAATGCTGCACAGAATCACACTGGTTCAGTCTGGAAAACAGGACAGAATATCATGTTATTTTAATTATTTTGTACTTTGTTATTTATTAAAAAGTGTTTTACTGAGCAGTGATGGAACAAACAGCTGTTCACACCTGTCAGTGATAGTTTTATGATTTTGTAAAATGTTCATTACACAAACTAACTGCATGACACTGTGCATGTTTGTCACAGCGTCATAACTAAGTCTTTAGTTAGTTTTATTTTTAATTTATTGAAACAGGTAGTTCCTCTGGGTTTAGCCAAGACGGCAGCTTTAAGTTTTATTAAAATTCAACATGAAACACAAAAAATCTGATGCATATTCTTAAAACCCAAAACTCTGTACAGTGTGTTTACTGTAAAACTGAACTAAACTACCACAATAACACAAAGTCGAAGCTTCAGCATCTGAGCAGAAAACATCCAGCTCCTCAGAATGGACCCAACACAAGGTGATTAACCTTAATTTGTTATAAGGTACATGAATCCTCATGAATAATTTACACTGAGAAGAAAAACATGATGAGATGCATCAGGGTCAAAATGGACTAAATGTGGCAGGAAGTCAATGAAAAGAGGCTGTTTTCCGTCTCTTACTGATTGGCTGCTCCTCCTACGGTAGGTGGTGTTTCGTATCGTATCTCTTCCTGTTGTCGACACTGACTCGCTTTTCAGTTGCTCTGTTTGTTTCGCTAACTTTAACAAACTTTAAACTAATTCATAGTGTTAGTAAAAAGCACTACTGGCGTAAGAGTTATAACATACATCTGTGTTGCTTAAGGACCATTCATAATACTTATTACTCTTGTTTTCTTGTGTTGTGAGGTCTGCTAGCTTAACTCTGTTAGCCATGGCTGCTTCTCCCTCTTCTTCTTCTCCCTCTTCTCCTCCTGCTCTCTCTTGCTCGGTGTGTCACATGTTTAGTTTTTCCTCTGCCTCCTTTAGTGAGAAGGGAATTTGTAATAAATGTAGTTTATTTGCAGCTTTGGAGGCGAGGCTGACTGATTTGGAGACTCGGCTCCGCACCGTGGAAAACAAGCCAGCTAGCCAGGTCCCGGTAGTCGGTGTGGAGCCAGCTAGCATAGCTCCTATTAGCTGTCCCCCGGCAGTTCCCGAGCAGCCGGGAAGTCAGGCCGGCTGGGTGACGGTTCGTAGGAAGCATAACCCTAGACACTCGCCCAAGGTTCACCACGACCAGGTTCACGTTTCCAACCGGTTTTCCCCACTCAGCAACTCACCTGCTGAGAAACCCACTCTGGTTATTGGCAGCTCTATAGTCAGAAACGTGAAGTTAGAGACTCCAGCGGCCATAGTCAAGTGTATTCCTGGGGCCAGAGCGGGCGACGTCGAGTCCTATTTAAAACTCCTGTGTAAGGATAAACGTAAATATAGTAAGATAATAATTCACACAGGAGTTAATGACGCCCGATTACGCCAATCGGAAGTCACTAAAATTAACGTGGAATCAGTGTGTAACTTTGCTAAGACGATGTCGGACTCCGTAGTTTTCTCTGGACCCCTTCCCAATCTGACCAGTGACGTCATGTTTAGCCGCATGACGTCATTCAACCTCTGGCTGTCTAAGTGGTGTCCCGCTAACAACGTGGGCTACAGAGACTAAACCTGGGCTGATTAGAAGAGACGGCATCCATCCCACTTTAGATGGTGCGTCTCAACTCTCTAGGAATATGACAGAGTTTATTAGACGACCTAAACCCTGACATGTCAGAGTGGAGCCCAGGACGCAGAGACGCAGTCTTACACACCTCTCTGCAGCTTCCTTACAGCCGTCACCCCCCAAAAACTACTATAACCCCATAGAGACAGTGTCTGCTCCCCGAGTACCTAAATTATTTATATCTAAAACTAACACAAGAGGAGTAATTCATAAAAACCTAATAAAAATAAAGACGACTCCTCTCTTAGAACAAAATAACAAGACAACAATCAAATGTGGACTTTTAAATATCAGATCTCTCTCGTCTAAATCCCTGTTAGTAAATGATTTGATAATTGACCATCAAATAGACTTATTCTGTCTTACTGAAACCTGGCTGCAGCAGGATGAATATGTCTCTCTGAATGAGTCGACCCCCTCAAGTCATGTTAATTATCATGTTCCTAGATGCACAGGTCGGGGTGGAGGAGTAGCAGCAATCTTCCACTCAAGTTTGTTAATCAACCCCAGACCTAAACATAGTTTGAATTCATTTGAGAGCCTCACTCTTAGCCTCTCTGATCCTAACTGGAAAAATCAAAAACCAGTCCTGTTTGTTATTGTGTACCGTCCTCCTGTCCCTTACTCTGAGTTTTTAACTGAATTCTCAGAGTTTCTATCTGATTTAGTTCTTAGTGCAGATAAAGTCATTATAGTGGGTGACTTCAATATCCATGTAGATGTTGATGATAACTGCCTCAACACTGACTTTAATTCACTATTAGACTCTAAATGTAAATAAACCCACTCGCTGTTTTAACTACACCCTTGATCTTATTCTGACATACGGTGTGAAAGTTGATCAGTTAATAGTTTTTCCCCAAAACCCTCTTTTATCTGACCATTTCTTAATTACATTTGAATTTACATTACCAGACTTTACTAAACCTACAGATAAGATTCACTACAGTAGATGTTTATGTGAAAATACTGTTGACAAATTTAAGGAACTGATTCCATCTTTTATTTCAGAGCCATGTACCAACACAGAGGAAGGCAGTTATTTCAACGTTACTCCAGCACAAGTGGACTATCTTGTTAATAGTACTGGTGCTTCACTTGGAACAATACTTGATACTGTTGCTCCTCTGAAAAAGAAACTAGTGAGTCAGAGGAAGTTAGTTCCATGGTACAATTCACAAATCCGTAGCTTAAAGCAGAAATCACGTAAGTTGGAAAGGAGGTGGCATTCCACCAAATTAGATGAATATTGCCTAGCCTGGAAAGAAAGTTTAATAATATATAAAAAAGCCCTGCGTAAAGCTAGAACTTCATATTACTCCTCATTAATAGAAGCAAATAAGAACAACCCTATGTTTCTTTTCAGCACTGTAGCCAGGCTGACAAAGAGTCATAGCTCGGTTGACCCTAGTATTCCCTCAACTCTCAGCAGCAATGACTTCATGAATTTCTTTACAAATAAAATCATAACTATTAGAGAAAAAATTGATCAGATCCTCCCTGCATACAGCATGGATTGTACAACAACTCTAGATCCACGCTCGTACTTAGACTGCTTCCTCCCTGTAGATCATTCTGAATTAATTTCAGTAATTAATTCCTCTAAACCATCAACATGTCTCTTAGATCCCATCTCGACTAGACTCCTCAAGGATGTCTTACCTTTGATCAGCACGTCCATATTAGATCAGATCAATCTGTCTTTACAAATAGGCTACGTACCACAGGCTTTTAAGGTTGCTGTAGTCAAGCCCCTACTCAAAAAGCCTACTCTGGACTCAGGGGTCTTAGCGAATTATAGACCAATATCCAATCTGCCCTTTATCTCTAAAATCCTTGAAAAGATAGTTTCTAAGCAATTGTACGACCACCTGCGTAGCAATAACTTGTATGAAGATTTCCAGTCAGGATTTAGAGTACATCATAGTACAGAAACAGCACTGGTAAAGGTCACTAATGATCTTCTATTAGCATCAGACAATGGACTACTCTCTATACTCGTCTTGTTAGATCTTAGTGCTGCATTCGACACTATAGATCACAACATTTTATTACACAGACTGGAAAGGAACAGCACTAGAGTGGTTTAAATCGCATCTATCGGATAGATTTCAGTTTGTACACGTTAATGATGAGTCTTCCATGCACAGCAAAGTCAGCTATGGAGTTCCACAGGGATCTGTGCTTGGACCGATTCTTTTCACGTTATATATGTCCCCTTTAGGCAATATTATTAGGAAACACTCTATAAATTTCCATTGTTATGCAGATGATACCCAGCTATATTTATCTATGAAACCAGGAGAAACTAATCAATTAGTCAAACTTCAAGCTGCTTAAAAGACATAAAGGCCTGGATGACCTCCAATTTCCTTCTCCTAAATCCGGACAAGACAGAGGTTATACTGTTTGGGCCTAAAAATCTCAGAGACACTATGTCTAAACACATTCTCACCATTGATGACTTAGTTCTGGCCTCAAGTAATACTGTAAGAAATCTCAGAGTTATCTTTGATCAGGATACCTCCTTCACTTCATACATAAAAGAAATCTCTAGAACTGACTTTTTTCACCTAAGAAACATTGCTAAAATTAGGAGCATCCTGTCCCAAAGTGATGCTGAAAAACTAGTCCATGTATTTGTTACTTCCAGACTGGACTATTGTAATTCCTTATTAATGGGATGTCCCAATAACTCATTAAAGAGCCTCCAGTTAATCCAAAATGCTGCAGCCAGAGTTCTGACTGGAATTAGCAAGAGAGATCATATTTCTCCTACGTTGGCTTCTCTCCATTGGCTCCCTGTTAAATCCAGAATTTAATTTAAAATTCTTCTTCTCACTTATAAATCCCTTAATAATCAGGCTCCATCTTATCTTAAAGACCTCATAGTTCCTTATCTTCCAAGCAGAACTCTCCGTTCTCAGACTCCAGGTTTACTTGTGGTTCCTAGAGTTTCCAAATGTACAATGGGAGGCAGAGCCTTTAGCTACCAAGCCCCTCTCCTGTGGAACCAGCTCCCAGTTCAGGTTCTGGAGGCAGACACCCTCTCCACATTAAAGACTAGACTTAAAACTTTCCTTTTTTATAAAGCTTATAGTTAGAGATGGATCAGGTGACTCTGAACCATCTCTTAGTTATGCTGATATAGGTTAGTCTGCTGGGGGACCTCTACTGATAAACTGAGCTCCTCTCCTCTCTCCTTTCTCCTGTATCAATGCAAATTCTACCATTTCATGTCATTAACTTTGTGTCTTCTCTCTTGTAGTTGTGTTTCCTCCTCTCTGTCTCCCTCTCTCTGTACTTTTCTGCAGGTATCCTCGGCCTGGAGCTGTACATCTCCAGAATCCAGTTCATCTGCCCAATGTTCTTGATGCTTGTTGTTGTCTTATTGCCTGCTGTTCTTTTCTCTCTTCTCTTTCCACTCACCCCAACCGGTCGAGGCAGATGGCCGCCCACTATGAGCCTGGTTCTGCTGGAGGTTTCTTCCTCTAAAGGGAGTTTTTCCTCTCCACTGTTGCCTAAAGCTTGCTCAAATGGGATTGTTGGGTTTTCTCTATAATTTTTTGTATAAATATTTTCTGTAAGGTCTTAAACCTTACACTGTAAAGTGCCTTGAGATAACTTCTGTTGTAAATTGGCGCTATACAAATAAAATTGAATTGAATTGAATTGAAATAAAGTTTATGTAGAATTATAGTGGACAGAGCAGCTGACTGACAGCTGCTGGGTGTTTGGAGACAGAGGATTGATTTTCTCTGTGTCACTTTGTTCATGAAACAACAACTGGAGCTGAGAGAGGATGTTGTGAACGAACAGTATCAGACATCTGTTGGTTATAAATACAACCTGGATTAAAGTTAGTGAGTAATAATAATAACTTAACCGTTAGTGTACAGGTCAGGTCCAAGATTAGTATGTGTACGTTTGTAAAATTGTAAAACTGCATTGTTCCAATAGTTTATTTCCACTTGTTTTTGCCTCCTACAAAAGGCTCAAAGCCTTCAAGACATTAACATCTGACATTCTATCTGTGGTTGAAATGTGTAATTCTGAAGTACAGTAATAATTTTAAGGCATTCCTTTTGTAACTATTATTATTTGCTTTTTGAAAATGTTCTGAATGTAAAGTTTAGATGCACTAAACATGTTTTTGATACTATTGTTAATAAATAAAATATTACATACACAGTAAATAGTTGAAAATATTTGTTATATTTACTGTTGTTCTTATAAAACTAAATTATTTCTTTGCCTATTAGTTGATTAATATAAATGGAATAATCAATAAAATGCTCCAATATTAAAAGAATCAACAGTGGCAGCCTCTAAATTAAGCAAAGAACAGAGGATATTACAAGCTCCTGTTACTTAGAACATTTTATATTTTACTCACAGTTGGTTGTGTTGGATTCTCAAGCTGCTGATTGTGTTGAAGTGCAGAAAGAGTCAGAACCTACACGACCAGTGTTTGTAGAGTCTGCAACAACATTTGAGAATGTCTGTAACAAAGTGCTGGAGAAAGTCAGCAGCTGATAGGAAACATGAAGCACATTTTAAAATAACAAATCATGATTTTGTCAAATACACAATAAGTAATAATTAAAATAAATGATGCTTATTTTTGCATTAGGATGAACTCTGATTTTATACGTTTTCTTAAACTTCTCAAACTGAAATCTGAGCAAAACAATGACAACATCCATATTGCTAAGATTTTCATGAACATTAGTTCATTAATACCTTCAGCACAACAAACTCTGAAACAAGAGATGAGGAAATTAATTTACCTGGATCCCAAAAAGCCAAACCCACCCATTCAGATATTGGATCCTCCAGGAAAAGAGAACGACTCACTGTGAGCTCTCTGGTTTTACTTTTCTCGCCCTCTGAAACAGTGAGACAACAATTACTAGTAAAAGTGACTTATAGACAGATAAAGTGAGAAGCAGATGCTGTCGTACCTTAGTTGTGTGATGCATTAGTTATTGTTTGTTATTTTGCAGATAAAATATTAATTTAATGGATTTAAGCTTCACACAACAATAAACTATTCTGCTCTTTACTCATTTAAATAGTCTGAAAGTCGACCTGTTGGTTTAGAAATTCAGGGTTAAATTAAAGTTCCCGGCTGTCAGCTTTGTTCTGGTGTCAGAACTGAAGCATCATTCAGCTCGACAACCATTGAAACAACAGATAAAGTAAATGAACTCAGTAACTGTTCAGTGTGTTCAGCAACTTACCGAGCAGGTTGTCTCTGATGAGGAAAGACGAGGCTTGGGCTTCAGTTTCCTTTTTGTAGCTCCTTTATAAGCTCACACACCTGTGAGTGGGCGTGACTTCACTTTGTGCATGAACTTATAACTATTACTGAATAAATCACATTACTCAGGAAATGATGAACTCAGTATTATTTCATTTGATGGTAGAAGCACAAATATGCCACTCTGAATGGAAACAACTCTTCCTGGAGCACTTTACTTTAAAGTTTCTCCTTGACGTAGATAATTTGTCTTGTACCTCATTTGAAAGTTGCTTTGGAAAAAAGTTTCTGACGAAATGTAATTGTAATGTAACTGTAAAATATATAATCAGGAACATAAATTAAGCACATTTTGAGGGTTTTTTTCTTATAAACTAAAACTGAAACTAAATCTTCTCCATATTTTCTATAGGTTACTTTTGCTTTTCTCTTCCTCTTCATCTATGAAAGACATCCAGAAAACTGACATAAACTGGTTTGGTTAAGGAAACGACACAAGGTGAAACTCATTCCTGGAATTCTCACCCTTCAAACCTGTAATGAAGCAGTTTAGAAGTTTTCCATCCAAAGTTCTGTACAGTCGGTAAGTGATGATTAATAAAAGACAGTAGGACAATGACGACGTATATAGACCATGACCCTAGTTGCAGCATATCAAACAGTCTCTAGTCTTTAATTTGCTTTTAAAAGATTCCAGGCGTTTGAGGATTATTCCGTATTTTTATTTGAGATTTTCTGAAAAGAAAATTAAACAGAACAAAAGTCCTGTCTACTAAGAGCAGAGAAGAGTAGGTGGAACAAATGGAGTTAGAAGATCAGACAAACAAGCTGATGACAAACTATTTAGGATCTTGTAGGTCAACAGACACCTTAGTAACCTCTGAGCTGTAAAAGAGGCCAGTGAATATAAGAGTTGGTGTAATTCAGTCAAACTGTGGCTGCAGGTTTCTGGACCATCTGGAGTTTTCTTATGATCTAATATGATGAACCAGACGACGACACGTCACAATAATCTTAGATACAAAAGCATGAATCAGTGTCTCAGCGTCAGTGAGAGACAGAGAAGATCGAATTTCAGATCCAGAATTTGCTGGATAACATTAGACCACGTACGTTTTGCACAAAGCACCATTTTATTCAGTCTAAACACAGATAAAGACAAATGTTGAGCTGGTGGAGTTGATTACGTTAACACGTACTTATACTCTAAACATCTTTATAATTAACTTTTTCATAACAGCTTAAAGACAAAATGTTACCCTATAAACCCCCGTGACCTCTGTGTGACCCCTTTGAGGGGCTCTGAACCCTCTGGAAGAACCACTAGACCAAAGTATTGAACCACGTATAGGGTAGAAGTACAACAGTGATATGCTGCTGACAGTTCAATGTGACACATGATACTAAATACTTTTACTTTTGTTTTTGGGAATACCTCCGTGTTGACTCATGCTTTGATGGGTGGTGACATATTCTACATAATATACATTTCTCTCCTAAAACGTTGTCACTGTTACAGTGACTCTGACTACGAGAACAGCGTTTCTTCTGAGTTTATTCTGTGTGTTTTGTTCTTTGTAACTATGTTAAATTATAATGTTAATAATAATAAAAGTCCTCCAACCTTAACGTCTATCTACAGTACGTCATTTGATACTGCAGATACGAACCATGTAGCCGAGCAGGTGTCTGATGGCTCCGTGCACCAAAATGGCGGCTGCCGCCTCGTGCAATGGACTCGAAATGGCAGCTGTCGTAACACTTGACCCTGAACAATGAAAAAACTGCTGTGCAGACAAAACTCTGGTTCAGGTGGAAAAAGATATGAGTTCCATTAAGTTACTAAATAACCTATAAGCAGTAAACATGTTTAAAGATTTCTACTTTTCTTTAAGAATCAGTCTCCTGTGTTACGTTAATACCTACGATACTTTTCTATATAGTTATTATGTGATTTTAGATTTTTCTTCTGTTACTTTAACTCTGTATCATTTAGAGTTATCATCACTGGGACTTGTTGACATTTCAGACCAGGATCTTCACTCTGTGATTGAAAGAAATAAGTCGTTTTGTTTTAAGAAAGTAATTTGCTGGTGATTTTATTCTGCTGAGTTAAAATAAATTGATTAAAATCTCTCAGTCGAGCTACAACAGGCTGTTAACAATCAGCCGCTCTATAGGCTCCATACTGTCTCAACAGGTATGTTGGAGTTCAAGCCGACAACAAGTCCGACCAGCTCTGCAACCCACAATACAGCCTCAGCATCCGGACACAGCAGATCCACAGATAGATCACAGCTCACATGGCTTCTGTTTCACAGACGTAAAAACTGCATTTTTTCATGGTGGAGGAGGCTCGGGGGGGTTAGGGATCCACTCGCTCTACACGTGCCTGGTCAGGACGTCTTTCTGATCACAATAAAACCACTGAGAACCATCATATAGTCTGCTCTTCTCACCTCTTAAGTCTTGTTTAGATAAAGAAAGATGCTGGATTTGTTAAACAAAAACCTTTTATATGCTATGGATGTGAGTCATAATTCAATTAACCATTCATTTGTTAAAGGGCAGTTCAAGGTGATTTGAATACACAGAATTACATAGAAAACCCAACGACCCACTGAGCAGCACTAGGAGACAGTGGAGAGTCACAGAGGACTCTGAACTTGAACACAGGTCTGCAGTTTGTCAGTCCTGCACATTATAAACCAAACCAACCAATGTGTGAGTTCCTTTCTGTTAGTACATTTTAGTTCATTTAACAACATGATCATTTTATTACATTCACAGTTATGTAAATATGCTGCAAAGGAGGATTTACAGGAACAAATGTGAACTTGGACAAATGACAAAATGTGTATCACACTGAGTCACACACAGAAAGAATGAATTCCCCCTGAGGGTTTAAAAGCAGCTCTGCTGATCACGGTGATAACTCTTCTTCACTGTCCCTCTCATTCACACTCTGAAAACCTCAAGTGGAAACTACCTGAATGATACAAACAGGAACTTAACTTTACTTTGGTTGTTTGAGTCCTAATGTCTTTGCAGCTGTTATCATCCAAACAATAAACTTCATCAAACTTAATAAGGAGTTTGTTCATATTTGAGTGAAGAACCTGAACTACAGCTGAACGTGTGCAGGGGAAGTTACAAACCAGCAACCAAGGCAAACCCAAATGAAGAAGCTCACTCTAAAACAAAAAGAGGGAAACTGAAAATGCTCACTATGTGGATTAGTACTAATAAAGCTCTAATACATTGACATCTAGCAGATGCTTTTATCCAAAGTGACTTACATGGGTAGGCAGAGTAAGCAAAGGAGGTTTTACCTAAAGACAGCTGGGATTTGAACCTCTCTCACCTACATGGAAGGTGGTGATCTTACCACTATACTAACCAGCCACAAGCTTTGTTAATAAAAGAACAAAAATATCACTGCAAAGCAGGAAGCTAGATATTTTTCTAAATCTATAACTTCCCGGTTTGCTGTTATTAGTTTTTTTCTTTCTTCCTCGAGCCAAGTTACAAATAAAAAAACGCTGCAGAGCAGGAAACTAACAATTACCTAAAACAGTACAAGCGAACAAAGGCAAAGCTCTCTGCTGTCCCCTCTGTACTTGTTTCCGGACTCAGGACCTGGTGGCATTGCAGTGGGAGATAAGGGGCCCCCATAAAGGAAACTGAAAATGGAATTGAGCTGCTCCTCCTAGGGTAGGTATAAAGTTCGTATAAAAAGTATTAAATGTTTCATCCGTTGGTTGACATTATAAATCAGTCATGATTTAATTACCTCATTAATGTCAAAGTGAAAACACGTTTCTACAAATTCATGTCAATTAAATAAAAATCTGTAAGATGAAATCCGTGTTTGCATTAATATTCACCTTCAATGTCAGTATTTAGTAGATGCACCTTTGGCTGCAATCACAGCATGGTGTCTGTGTGGATAGATCTTAATTAGTCTTGAACATCTGAAAACTGGAATTTTAAGGTCGGTGGCTATCGGGTGTAAACAGCCTTTCTTTTTTTTTCTCTACTGGACTGAGGTCTGGGCTTTGACTCGGCCACTCCAGAACATTCACCTTGTTGTCGTTAAACCATTTCTGTGTTTCCTTCTCTGTATGCTTCGAGTCATTGTCTTGCTGGGAAACAAATCTTCCTCCAAGCCATAGTTGTCTTGCCAACTGAATAGCATTGTCCTCGAGGATTGTCCAATATTTTGTTGCATTCATCTTACCCTCTACCTTAACAAGCCTTGCTGGACCGACTGCCGAGAAGCATCCCCACAGCATGATGCTGCACAGGTGCTCCACAGGGGACAGTACTGTCTCCGTTCTTCTTCACCCTGTACACCTCAGACTGGTGTGGACTCAACCATCTTCAACTTAACATCAACAAAACAAAGGAGCTGGTGATGGACTTCAAGAAATCTGGGAGTCCTGTCATCCCTCTCTCTATACAGGGGGAGGAGGTGGAGGTCGTGTCCGAGTACAAATACCTGGGAGTGTACTTGGACAACAAACTGAACTCATCAGCATTGTACAGAAAGGCTCAGAGCCGGATGTACTTCCTGAGGAGACTCAGGTCCTTCAACGTCTGCAGCACCATGCTGCGGATGTTTTATGAGTCTGTGGTTCCAGTGTCATCTTTTATGCTGTGGTCTGCTGGGGCAGCAACATGAAGGTGGAGACACTAACAGACTAAACAAACTGATTAGGAGGGCTGGCTCTGTTCTGGGGGTGGAGCTGGACCCTCTACATGTTGTAGCTGAAAGGAGGATGCTGTCCAAACTCCTCTCAATCCTGGACAATCCCTCCCACCCACTGCACAGTGTGTTGGTTGGACAGAGGAGCACGTTCAGCCAAAGATTTATTAACATTAAATGTTCCATAGAGAACAACAGGAGGTCCTTTCTACCTGTGACCATTAATCTCTAGAATTCCTCCCCCCTCTGTAAGGGGTGGGGGAACTGACAATTTATGTTTTAATTCATCTCACATATTCTGTATATATGCTGAGTTTTCTGTATTGACGTCATTGTGTATTTATGTTGCTGTTGGATCTTTCCTGGTTGTGGTTCCTTTTCTTTCTGTCTGTGTTGAAACTGTAATGAGGCAAAACAGTTTCCCTCTGGGATTAATAAAGTTTTTTGAATCTTGAATCATCTGCAGCTTTATAGTCAGGAATGCCAAGTTAGACTCAGCGGCCACAGTCAAGTGTATTTGAAACTCCTGTGTAAAGATAAATGTAAATACAGTAAGACAATTCACAGGAGTTAATGACGCCCAATTATAACAATAGAAAGTCACTAAAATTGATGTGGATTCTGTTACTTTGCAAATTCGATGCTGCCAATCTGACCAGTGACGTCATGTTTAGCTGCATGTTGTGATGTAACTGCTGGCTGTTTAAGAGTTGTCCTGCAAACAACGTAAAAGTCAGGTGGTCAATCTCTCAATGGCAAGTTTCACAAGAATCACTAAGTTATAACAAATATATAAATAATTAAAGTTAAAACAGTTTCATGAGCGAAACAAATGTAAAAAGAAAACTGTCAATTGTTCTAACATTTCAGAATAGAAAAATAAAAAATAAATATGAGACACTATATCTATAACTTATCACATTCGTAGCAGTAAGTGTTTGATCCTTTTTGCTATCAGCAGATAACACTCCGTTAGGTTTTTATTATCCACATCAAGTTCTCACTTAAGTATCAGGAGACTTATTCAGTGTAGGTTTCAGTATATTTGTCATCTTCAAGGTTCTGATCTACATCAGCGACCTGTTGGTACATAGTTTTAGATAAGCACCTGTCCACCTTTGCATTAGTTCTCTGAAGCACAGCCACATACAATCACCAGGGTAGAGCAACTGTAATAGAGAGAGAGAGATTAGACTGCTCCGTGTCCCAAACAAAGATCATCTACCTCTGAATTTTCAGGTTGTTCTTCAGACAGTGCAGTCAGGTCTTATAGGACTTGAGTAACGCTGCCATCTGGAGCTGTTGGTGAGGTTTGAATGTACAGGATGAAACACTCCACAGACACCTCCCTTTCTGTTAACATGTCCAACACCTTTTGGTTCTGCCAAGACATTAATGATGTTGGAGCCAATTGCTCTGCTGTTCCTTTGAACCCATTACTTGTAAAACTCAAGAGTCAGTGTTGATTGATCTCGAGGGACCCCTATAGCAGCTATGTACATGCAGTCATCAAACTCCATCTGTCACTTGCTACAGTCGTGTTTTGGAGCAGCGGTCCCCGACCTTTTTTTGTGCCAAGGGGGGGTTTAATGTCAGACAATATTTTTACGGACCGGCCTTTAAGGTGTGGCCGACAGGAAACTGAGAAACTGAAAGTTAAGAAATGTACAGTTTTATAAGTCTGGTTCTCTGGAACTGCAGAGGTAGTAAATAATAAAAGCACAACTTTCAGAATCTCCAGCTCACTGGTAGTGATGAGTCTGAAGGGGGAGGTGACCAAGAATGGTCTTGATGCTGTACATGACACCAAGTGGATACATCAGCTTCTCAAACAGTTTAATATGGAACAAAAATCCACCTGTGAATTTATCATCACATTTACATTTTAGTCATTTAGCAGACGCTTTTATCCAAAGCAACTTACAAGTCATTACAAGGTACAAGTGTAGGCAGGGTGAGGAGGTCTTGCCTAAGGACCCCTACTGAAGATAGACCACAGCTGGAATTTGAATCCCAGTCTCCCACATGGGAGGCGGTGATGTTACCACTACACTAACCAGCCACATCCTTATTGCCCTCTTTATAATATGTTGCTTTTCAGTAGTTATGTCATTAATGTTAACTGTTGAGAATAAACCAGAGTTGTTGTAATAATTAGTTTTATTTTGTATCTGTAACCAACAGTTCACATCAGACACTTGACTGTTATTTGCAGACAGACTTGAACATTATGAACCTGCAGCATCATTCAGTTTGTAGTGAAGCTGTAATTCAATCTCATTTCCACTAAACAGAGCTGATTCCTTCCATCTGTCACTCAGATCATTGGCTCCTATTTTTTTTTTTTTCTACTAGAAACGTTGCTTTGTCTGATTTGTTTGTTTCAACACAAATGAGTTCAAATGAAATTTATTTATAAATGAACTGTAGATATAAATATAATATATAATATAATTTTTATATTTATACATTATAGAGAATATATTTTTCAGGTTTTTAATTTCTTCTTTCATTGAATCTGTTCATGAATTAAACTGAACAAAAACTGAATATGTTTAATTTCTGAGACTGAGAATCATCACTGACATATTTTAAGATAAGTTCTAAAACTGTGTTAAACTGAAGCAGTAATTTAGATTTAACACGTAAATATTGTATTTTGACCTATTTCCCTTTTTATGCTATTTTTTACTCATCAACATTTATTTTAGAGCTTCAGTTTGTTTTTGCAGATTTTGGTTCTTATAAAAACATAAATATATTATGACTATTGTTTTTCTAATCTGTATGTTTATCCATTGTAAGATCTTTGACCCTTTGTTTTCAGTCTTTGCAGTGATTCTCACTTGTTTGTGTCATTAACATCAAATTAGGAACCGTTTAAAATAAATCCAGTAGTTTTCTGAGTGGAGGACATTTTTATTATTGTTGTTGTTAAAAGTTTATCTGCTTTTCTCTAATGTTTTTGAATATAAAATATACAATTTGACTGTAAGTCGAGTCTATTTTAGATTTTAAATGTTTTTATACATGACTACAAAGGTTGTCAGTCAGTCGTTGTTTTAACTGCAGGTGAGTCTTTCTGCCGCCAGGTGGCGACAATTCTCCATAGAATCTGAATTAGACAGGAGCTCTCACTCTGAAGGTATTTCTGTCTGTTTTACACATTGAGCCACTTTTAATTAACAATTAATTAATAACATACTGAGTAAATTAAAGTAATTAAAAAATCTAAAACAGATCGATAACTGTTCAATAAACCATATATACAACAAGGAGAACATCTATTAAATGAATAACAAACAGAGGGAATACAATGTTAAAGGCTTGTATATCAAGCAGAATATATTTTCCAAATAGAATAAATACAGGTTTTTAAAATAGGGGCAGAGTTTAAAAAAACAGCAGAGTGATGATCCTCCACAGTAGACGATCTCTGCTGAAGCGGGGACGGGAGGCTGAGTCCTCGGGGACGAGCCGCTGCTGTGGATCAGTGCACCGGTCAGAGGAGCCCGGGAGGGTCGGGACAGGCTGACGGAGAGGGTCACCGTCGGTGGTTCGTCCACAGCAAAGTTTGGAGGAATTGAACTCCACACCAGAAGCGTCGCAGCGTTTTTCTGCTCTGCGGGAAAAGACTTCCTGAGTCCGGGAGAGAAGGTAGGTGGAGGTGCGGCGGAATGTAGCTGGAAGCTAAGGAGCTAACAGCTAACGTTAGCTTCAGGTTAGCACCTGAAAGTACTGAGTTAAAACGTGAAGTCAGAGTAAAGGGGGTACTTTTACTGCAGTACTGGAAGTACACTCAAGTAACGGTCCTCACCGAGGTACACGGAGTGGGCAGGAGTACACAACTCGAGTAAAAGTACAGGTAACGTTACCTGGGTCAAAAGTACGTTACCTCACTGGAAGTACAAGTACACACGTTAGAGTACTCTGTGGAAAAAGTACACAAAAGTACACAAAATCTAATTATATCAGTTAAATGTAAATGACTTTAAAAACACCTGCTTTAATATTATCATTAATATCATTTAATATTATAATTAATAACTTTAATATTATAATTAATAAATGTTTATATTATAATTAATAAATGTTTATATTATAATTAATAGATTTTAATATTATCATTAATAGATTTTAATATTATAATTAATATCATTTAATATTATAATTAATATCATTTAATATTATAATTAATAAATGTTTATATTATAATTAATAACTTTTAATATTATAATTAATAACTTTTAATATTATCATTAATATCATTTAATATTATAATTAATTACATTACTTTGAGCAGCACCTAAAATATCGAACACAGGACTAACAGCTAATAATTAGTTTTTATTATAGATTCATTTATTGATTCATCAGTTAAAATGTTTCCTCTGTAAAAACAAGTTTAATAAATAGAAATCAAACCAAGTTGTGATATTTACGAATCATTAAATATTTAGTTTAGTTACTTAAATTATTGTGTGTTATGTTTGTAAAGTAACTAAAGAATGTATTACAGTAAAAAGTAAAACATCTAAAATATACTGGAGTAGAAGTATAAAGTACAGGCACCTCAGATTTGTATTTAAGTATAGTCTGTGTGTAAATGTACTTCTTAGTTAGTTTCCATCTCTGCTAAACTGTATTTTTTCATTCAGCTGTTTTAAATATGTTTGAATTTCATTCATGCAGTAACACGAAGCTCTGAGGCTGCAGATAGAAATAATGTGTCTGTTGTTTGTCAGTATAAATCACATTAGAGTTGACTGTACAGTACAAATAACAACAATTAAAACCCTACGGTAAGTTATAAAACCAGAAATATTCATAATAACGTAAATAATGGTACAAACGTAAACAGTATCAGCTTTTAATTTAATTAATTTAATTTAATTAAATCACCTCATTACTTGAACATCATCACATCATAGATTTTAATTTGAGTTGGTTTATCACCCCTGAGTGTGTGGAGGATGATTTACTGAACATTTACTGACGAGTGTCGTCTCCATGAAGTGGTGAACCTCACTGTCTCGCCCTCACAGCAGGTAACCTACCTGTCCCTGATCACGACGATGCTAAGTGAGCTGCAGCTGTGGTTAGAGTCGGTCAGGGGGGACCACGGGTTTCCTAACTGGGGCAGTGTGAGTTAAATCCAGACTGTTCAGGCCAACGTCGGTCTATATTTGGTGTGGCCACGTGTGAAGGCCTCCACTCACTATTTGACTGTCTCTGCTCGTTTCCACTCCGTTAGAGGGCCAGTTCATGTAAATCCCAAAATGCCCTCTAGTTATTGAACCAAGCTGCTAGTTTTAATTTCATGTGTCAGATTGATTGGTACTGTTCATTTAGAGATGTGGTTCCAACCTCTTAGTCCATTTTTGCTCAGTTTTTGGTCTCTACCAAGTCCTGAAGGGAATACGTGGCTCTTCAGCAGCACTTTGTTCCACGGTGAGTCTCTAACTGGGTCTGTAGTTGCGGCTGGACGCTAAACAACAAGCTGAAACTCAATATAAAGCTGAGAGGAGCTTGATTTGTTTCTGAAAGGTTATCTCTGTCGTACAGTGTGTGAGCTGCTAAAATGAGCTCAATAAGACTGATAACCATCTCTGTGACCTCTCTTTAAATAACTCCACAATGACACAGACGTTAGCTTACTCACACTAATCACTGCCCACCCAGTGCTGGACAGAAACAGTCTGAACTCTCCTAATAAAATCATCATGTGAGACTCGGTGCAGACCTGTGGCGTCTCTCACGCGTTCGTGTTCGAAAAACCAATTCCAAGGAGCTGCTTTCTGTTTTGCAGAGACAGGCCGGGGCAGGACAAAATGGGAGGGAAACACCTCTCCTCTTTCGTTCTATCACTTCCCGCCGTTCCAGTTGAGGCCCTGCCTTCAAATAGTTTAATTCCTCCTACACCCCCGTGTAGAGTGTTTTACCATCACACCACATTAAGGTGCTTTCTCTGATACTGGACAGTAATCTAGACTGATACTTAACCTTCTGAATACTTCTCACCAGGAAGAAAATGAGGGTTGCAGGGACATGATTGTTAAAAATAAGTCATATTTAGTTTAATAACATGAATAATTACACTAACTGAACAGTTTGGTCGTCATATCTGCAGGTTCTATTTGATCTGTATAGAAACTAGTGAAAGATGCTCAGTCACAGTTTCCTAATACAGTGTCGTACTCAAACGTCATGTTTTGCCACCGTCAGTGAGATAGACCACACTGATTGGCTGCTCAGCTTCACGAATCACTGCAGGAGATCAGAAATGGACCCAAGTGCAGTTCGCAACTTATTCTGCAGTATTAGTAATTGTAAACTGTCTGTGAGCGCGGCGTAGAATGAACACAGTAAGTGAACGGTGCTGTGTGCTGATTTGTTTACAGTTTGTTTATGAGCAGTCGCAGATCTTCTTCTGTTTTTCCTTTGTTAATGAAGAGTACAAACTACCGCCCCCTGCTGGTATAGAGAGGATTTTATTAGCGCTACTTTTTGAGGCGGCGCAGCAGAAGAGCTAAAAAGTCGCGTCACAGCTCTAAAGTTTTACTCAAACTATAGTCTCTTTTCAAACAGTCTGCCACTCAAGTATCTCAACATAAATTAACTGTTATAGCTAAAATATATTTTTTTTCACAGAAGGACTCATATAAAGATTTTTATGCAAAAATACCAAAACATCGTTTTCTCTAATTTTGTTTCAGCGAACACACAAAAAAGTTGTTTTATTAAAATCAATTTTATTGCAGGTTTTAGACGTGGGAAACGTGTTAGACTGGGAGGAGATTTAACCTCAAAACGTTGGCAGGATATTAAAGATGACTTTAATAGTGAAAAGCAAACAACCAAGGGAAATGTTGTACAAGGAAGGCAGGAAATTAACTTATTCAACTGCTGCAGGAACTTTAGTCCCAGATCTCCCAGCAGGCTAATTTACCACCTACGTGTAGAAAAGAGCCTCTAAAAGAAACAATAAGCAGGTTTCAGTTATCTTTAATCTCATGTTTTTCATGTATTTATCATTGGTCTGCCACTTTTTATTGAGTATGAGAATGTTATTGAAGTTTAAATCATTCAGTCAAGCAGAAATGCATATGAAATATTACAGTTTTCTGTTGTTGTAGGTGTTATTTCAGTATAAACAGAATATCTTTGGATTTTGGACAGTTTGTTGAAGAAAAGACATTTGACTCAGATATTTATCATTATTTTTTGACTTTTTAGAAGCAAAACAATCAAAGATTTAGAAAAAATTACCATGAGTATTTATTGATAGTGAAAGCAGGTTCCCTGTCTGAACGCTGGACTCCACGTCTCCAGCACGAGGATTAGATAGAAATAGAAGAAACCACTTGTTAACTGTCAGGCAGCCAGCTGCATTAGGAGGTCACAGGTTAATGTGGGAGGCTGCCAGTTCTTGCCATGATGCCAGTCACCCAGTCTGCAGCTTCATCGTTCTCATCAGAGGCAGTGTTTAGTTTAGTTTAATTTAGCTAATGGATGCTCTGAGCTGCACATAGATTGGGTGAGATCACACTCAGTGGATGTTAGTCTGAATGATCGAGGATGTCATTCCTGCAGTCACAGCATCAGGAGTAATCCAGGTGCTGTGGGGCTAATCACGCCTGGTCACGCCTGGTCACAGATCTTTATTAAGCTAATGCACCACTGAACGTAGACAGAGGCGCCGTAGGGAACAGCTGCCAAACTCATGTGTAACTGTTCAGCTGTCAATTTTACGGTGACAACACTATAAAATGATTTAGCAGTTAATCAGGTGGTTATAATGTGGATGTTTCCATGTTATGCTAATTATAGAGTCTTTGGACACACACTGGGTTAGAATATGCTGATTAAAGAAGCTGTTCACCTTGAATAAAAATCCAGAAAGGCAGATTTGTTGTCTGGATTGTCCATTAAATTCTAAATCTCACACTGAATGTGACTCACTGATGACTTTCAGTTTTGACAGTCACTGTAATATCCTGCTCTGACGTCGAGACCACATAAAACTCTGACTACTACACTGTCTTTAACCGTAGCTCTATTTTTATTATTTAGGTTTTGTTGTACTAGTATTGAGGTGAAGCTTGTGTTGATGTTTTAAACTGAGGCCGGACACCATCACATGTTCCTCGTTGTCTCACGTTGCTCAAGGTGCTGCAGCCTCACCTCATGTTGTAACAGTGTTTGTGTGTGTTCACACATGACTTCAGCAGAAAACTATGTGTGTGATTTGACTAATCTCTCCACTCAGCAGCAACATGCCTCAGCTGCAGAAGAACAGAGAAGGGAGAAAGAGTTAGTTAGTGAACCTGGAGATACTGTAGTAGGAGATCATGTGAGTCACACTAATGTCTCCACTCCCTCTGTTTAATATTGTGCTTTTCTGAGTGAACTGTGCATTCAGCCTCTGAAGAGGATTAAAGCTCTGCACGTTGTGTCTGATTCCTTTGTTCTGATTGGGTTAGAGGAGGGTTGGGCTCTAAACAACATGGTTGGTCTGTCTTTGTTGAAGTAAACTAAAGTCTGGGGTCACTGTCCTTGAATTTTCAATTTTTTTGTTCTTGATCTGTGCTAATGTACCTGCTAAAGGTTTTCTAATGAACAATTAGTCCTTGACGTTGATAAACCTGCCGTAGCAAACTTAACCTGAAGTGAACCTGTTTTGTGATGGTCCTCTGTTTGTCTGTGTAGAGATTCTGTTTGAAAAGATTTATTGTTTTTCTGATTAGTGTGATGTTATAAAATCTACTTGTCCTTTAAAATAAGGACAAACCCCACCATGTCCCTAGTTTAAAATTCGAGTGAATACAGCCGATAATTTTCCATCTAGCTGATCGCTCATTACAACATCAGAAAATATTGGGAAACATTTACCATACTTTGTGTTGTTGTATCATGTTTCTTTTGATAAAACAGAGGTTATATATATTACAAAGAGACTGAATCTGCTTTAATGTGCTGTAAACAGCCATTTCCACAGTGTACTTTTTGTGCCACGTCATGCCTCCTGCACAGTCGGACTGTTTCCTCAAGTGAGAACATGTCTGACGTTACTTACATTTTTTTTTTGTATGAAAGGATTTTTCTAGAAAAAAATATTCTCCAAGGTGTTGATATTGGTGTCAAATAAGTTTTTAAAATTGGTTTTTAATATCAACTAATGTACTGGCACTTTCATTAGTTTGTTAGCACGCGTTGACGAGGCAGATGGTAAATTTGGACAGAGAGACACTTAAAGACAATAGATAGTTTTAAAATGTTTTAAATTGTTGTTTGTTTCCTCTGCAGCTCTGCTCATGAAGCCATGCTAATAAACCTCATCCTGTTGAGGTGAACCGCCTGGGGAACAGTCATGGCAGAGCTGCCTATTGCCCCGGGACAGGTCTACATCGAGGTGGAGTATGACTATGACTATAAGTCCAAGGACCGCCTCGTCAGCATCCGACAAGGGGAGTGCTACATGCTGGTGAAGAAAACCAATGAGGACTGGTGGCAGGTGAAGAAAGAGGAGGGGGCAAAACCTTTCTACGTACCAGCTCAGTATGTCCGAGAGGTCCGCAAAGCCCTCATGCCTCCTCCTAAACCCATCACACAGCTTCCTGCAGCCAGCAACCCGCCACCACCAGGTGGGGCGGCACTCTGGGTAAAGCCAACCAATCTGGATGTGGGAACCAGAGATCGCTCTCCTGAGAACCTTCACGGACGTGAGTCCAACTATCGGCGCTCACCGTCTGCGCAAACTGGACACCCGAGTCCCCCCGGTCAGCGCAGGGACACTAGCAACCATCACACCCCCAGCAGCCCCACAGACCACGACCGAACGCTGGCTGACATTGTTGTTCCTCTGCCGCCCCAGAAGGGAAAGTCCAGCACTCTGCCTCGTACCCGACCTCGATCCCCAGAGATGGTGAGGGCCCCGCTGGATGTGGACAGCACCCACCACTGTGACTCTGCCGGAGAAGAGAGACGCACCAACGACTCCGAGTCTGGAGACGAACTGAGCAGCTCGTCCACTGAGCATCTACAGGTAATTCTAGGTTAGACTGGTGTCGTGAGATCTTTATGTACACAGTTTTCCTGTTTCCACGATCAGTTGCAACAGGTGTTACTTCAGTTCAAAGAGCATTCAGAAGAGTGTTTGAATAAAAAACAGAATAAAGCTCCTTCATGTCACAGCACAGGCAGTGGAGTTAAGCAGTCAGTAATACAGTGGAACAGTCTGCAGCCCTTTGTTGTCACTGTGTGTGAGTTACTAAGTGTAATATACTGCACATCATATAATAATTTCTCATGATGTGGTATCTGAATGTGCTGTGAGCATCACATGTAGTTTAACAAAGCCCAGATCTGAGTTTAAATAATGAGGTTCTACCTCTGCTATTATCGTTCCCTGTCTGTTGGTGCCACCATTACTTAAGAATGCCAGTGAGAATTGCTGTGTGTCTCAGTGATCTGTCTTGTTTTAGTCTGTTAGTCCGTTGACTACAGCAGTTTACTCCTGCATTTGTGCAGAACATCACTTGTCTTGCATGGTTCTTTGCACCAATCTTTGCATCTCACTTCCTGCCCTCAAATGATGTTCAACATCCCAGATATCAGATATTTTCTTTCTTCTTATCATAAGTGGAGCTGTCACCCCATTGTGTTAACAAGCTCTCAACAGCAGCTGTGGTGTGAGGTGTTCAGGGACAATACAGAGTGTAGGTCAGCTTTAGAAAAGTTGTTACGATTGAACTAATTACCAGGTTGCTTAGGATTTGCATTGGTTGAATTTGCGTAAACAGTTGCAAGAGCAGCATCATGAAATTGCCAGAGTGACTGTTTAATAATTTTCTGATGGTAGATGTTTCTAGGCTTCATTTGTTTTTCCTCCACTGCTCCTATACGTCTCCCTTCATAATAGTTTACATTTCTCTGTGAGATGATTCTGTTTCTGACTTTGTCAGTAATGTTGAACAGAAGCCATAGAGAAAATAGAAACTGGGTCTGTGTGGTGCTGCTATTGGGTGTAGACTCTTATTGTGTGTATGTGAAGGGGTGTGGGATAGGAGCTGTGTCCAGGTTACACAGGTAATAATAGTACTTTTACAGTTTCCTTTATATTTGTTTAAATTTGAACTCAACTTCTTCTGCATCACTTTTATTTCACATAGAGTGAAACACTGAACGACACTTGACATTTTTCAGTGCAGCCTAAACGAAGCGAGCAGGAACTCTGCAGCCCTGTTGTCTTTTCTCTGCCTGTGTTTTTATCCTCACTAACACTTTGTCAGCTTTAGAACTGATTTGACTGTGATACATGAAACGATGACGTGACTGTGGTTTAGTGTGAGAACCCTGTTAAAGGTTATCTAAAGTCATATATTCTCTGAAAGCAGCCCGGTCCACAGTAATGTTCCTTCCTTCCTCAGCTATTCTGTTTTATTAAATAGCAGGAGAAAGGTCAGAATAGTCAAACTGGTTTTGGTTTTGTATACAACAAGTCGAGCTTTGTCTGCAGGTAAACGCTCTGTGATTTTCTCATTCTCTGGGTCATTTGATCTTCGTCGTTGACTGTTTTTAATTCAATGTCAGGACTCAAACAACTAGGTCACTGTGACAGCTACTGTTCATTCAAACACCAGTGTCAGCTGCAGGCCTGTGCAGAGGGAGTGGCTCTGGGGGCCTACGCCCCTGCACTTTACCAAACAAATCCACGGTGCCTCTGACATTTGTATCCTGTAACTGCAGATTTATCTCTATATACATTCATATACAGTCCAGTTCTGTAAGTTACAGACCTGTGCAGATGAATATGTTTGCTGAAGTGATGTCACATTACGTTGTAGACAACTGAAAGCAAAGATTCAACACAAGGTGAAACTCGACTCTGTACACAAACTTAATCATTAGTCGGTCTTAAAAGAATGATAGTGGTCAAGGGTAGAACACGTTGGGCCACCTTCTCTAAACCATCATCATTTTAGTATCCCTCTGCGTCTTCCTTTGTACATACTACAAACTACTTACTACTTTTCCTCTCAACATGACTCCTGGAAATCTCATGCTCTCATAGTCACTTAAAAGCTGCCGAACTACAAACATCACTGTGATGAGATGCAGCAGAAGTCCTTCTTTGCTGAATGTGGGTGTTTCCCGCACTGTTGATATGAAACTGTCCGAGTTTCAGTGCGTTACTTGTTTGTTTTTCCTCAGTCCTGGCAGCTTGCTGCTGGTGTCAACACCACAGGTGTGGTTCAGGACTTCCATAAATATACACACCCTGCCCCACCTCTGTCGCTGTGCACTGTCTCTGCTCATGTGCCGTTTGCCTCTTTCCTTTGTTGCTGAGTACGTTTTAAAGGGAAGAGGAAACAAAAGATTTACTGCACAGTTTGTGTTTCCAGCTCCAAGCTGTTGATCTTTACTGCTCTCTCAGCTCCTTCTGATAAGCCGGTTGGTTCTGAGTTGAGTGAACTCTTCACCGGGTTCTTATCTGCTGCAGCTCTGGACCTGACAACGAACGCCCACTTTGTCACTACTTGTGAGACAAGTTGACTTTCAACAGGCCCTGGGAGCATTTATAATTACATCACCAAGTTCATGTTATCTCAGTACCTTACCAATGGAGGTACATGTTTTAAGCCCCCAGCCACAATGGACTGGACCCTGTGTCCACTGAAGCTGATGTTTCCCTCCACCCGCTGAATATAATGGCCGTCAAGGTCTCAGTGTGTTTTAATTTGCTGCTTCACTGCACTGCCTCATCCATTGTGCCTTTCATCTTCTCTCTTCCTCAGGATCATAATAATCCAACAGCATTTGTGAGAAACACCGAGTGTGCTGAAGACTGTGTACTCTGTGCACAGTGTACTAATGGAATTAGTTTAGAAAATTAAAACTCTCTGGTGGATCCTCAAATGTCAAATCCTGGCTGCTGACTTAACAATATGTGGCAGCTCTCATTAATCTCTGGTCTTTAGCTGTTGCCGTGGATGAAGAAAATTACACAGACAAGGTATAACGTATCTGAACTTAATGTTAATAATCAAGAGAGACAACTGGAGCATTTCAACTTTCAGGTGAGACCCTACCTGACAACAGAGCAGTTGTGTTAACTGTGGTGTTACATGCATCAAATGACAAGCTTCATTCAATGAACTGCTGCAGCGTGGTGGTGTGACAGATCCAATTTGTCTGCAAAACACGAAACAGTGAAACAGATGAACTGTATGCTGAAAACCAGACCTCATGTAAAATGTTGATGTTAAAACAGTTTAATCTCTGTGTGTAATTTACATCATTAACTACACAATAAAGGGCTAAAAGATAATTAACTACTTGTTACTATGCAAATATAATAAATATGTAACTAAACTACCAACAAACTGCTGCAAAAATCACTGTAGTCCATGTAAAAGCATAAAGAAACTAACATTCACCTATAACCTCTCTCTCACACGCCACACAGATGTCACACGTCACGTTGCAGATGATGCAAAGTATTGATTCCACTGCAGGTATAATATATCATCGTCAGCATTGTCCCTCCATTTTACACTTAACGACAGCAAAGCAACCCATCCTTTAAACAGTCAGTATAGTAGATTAGGCTGAGGTTATCTGATTCTCTGTGTATTTTCTGTTCTTGTCAATAATCTGAGATTGTTATTCTGCATCATGTGAACCTCTCTTTTCTTCTGTATATTTGTGGGATTGAAAGTCTTTAAACTCTCATTAAAGGCCTCAGACGTCTGTAATTCTCTAAAAAAGAGTTGGGATCATCTCAAAGAAAAACATTTTAAATCTGTGTGACGAGTGAGTCTCATGTTTGAAAGATGCAGACACCTGAGAGGTTTGTGCACAGCTTCGGTGTTTGATTGAGAGAGTTTGAGAGTGCTGTCGTTCTCTATGACGGCTGTAATCAACTGAAAACCTCTAATGACTCTCAGCAGGATGATTGATTGCAGGAAACACTTCCTCATTTCTTTGATTACTTAGTGCAACAGGAAGTGGAGTTGAGTCTTTGCACAGTCACACCTTGTTGTACTCTGAGTGCTTGAACACATCCTCACACATTAATGTTCATCTGTATCTCATGAAGTAGTTCATTTATGCATCCCGTCAGAAGAGATGCCTTTTTTCTGCAAGTCACTCAGAGACGCATCCAAACACACACATGCAGTGTGAGTGATCTGTTAATAGACTCCAGGCCATCTGCCCAACTGTTAACTCACTTTCTCTGACTTATTAAAAGCCTCATTATATCACATGTTTGCTGGGAGGGACTGGAGCTCTCTCTTAGAGAGGATCCCCCAGACAGAAACATAACAAAGAAAGAGCTCTAATTTGTAAAGAATTTTAATGAAGAGGTTTTTATGAAAGGTTTGCGTTGGTGTTAGTTGATACAGTTTTAATTTTTGATCAAGTGTTTCAGCTCTAATCTGTGTTGTCTTAGTTCTGCCTTTAAAAGGCTTTGGCACTAGTGTGTGAAGACAAAATCTTCACTAGAGTATTTTTGTGGTGGATGATTTCACAGAAGTCTCGTTTTAGGAAGATCACAGTCAGCGACGGTGGTCGGTTTGTGTGTTCTGAAGCAGCCCTCAAGGGTTTATAGTACCGTTCTGTACTCTTCTCAACCGGGGATGCACACAGACATGCAGATCTTGAGGCGGTCTGGCAGCTGACCCCGTCGTTGTGTAACAGAGTAGAGGTAGCTCCAGGTTTGACACCTTCACTTTGTCTGTCTGCTTTTCTTAAGCATTCTCTGTTCGTTTGTCTTTTGCCTTTTTTTAAATTTCTCCTCTTCTAACTGTGGCACAGATTCTAATATCACACATTTATGCTACTGCACCAGAATTATCTGTAACACAGTCTGCAAATAAACTACATATATATGATAATATGATACCTGTGTAATCAGGGTGCTTACTTTACCTAAAGGCTGCACAGTGTGGTGAAGCCACTAATGCCTATATACTTATTGCAGAAGCTGCTGTGGCCTAATACAACCATAGATAAATTGTCATGCCATTTGCTCTACTGCCCTGTGTGACTGTATGATTAGAGACAAAGACGAGTCTTAATCCCTTTGGTAGCTTCAGTGTGTGTGTGTTGGTTATTGTTCTTGTTGGGGCCCCAGTGTTGTGCAGGGGGGTATTATGGCATTATGGGAGGGCAGGTCAGCGTGTGGGAGAGCGAGCATCACGGAGCTGCGTGTGCCCTCTCTCTCTGTTTATGTAATAATGTGTGAGTCAATAGGAGTCAGTGTGTGTGTCTGAGTGTGTGTTTTACCCCGGAGTGACATTATCTGGTTTGCCACAGTGTCATGTCAGTCAGGGAGAGAGTTTGTGAATAGACGGAGGCTGCTGCGTTCCACTGCATCAGCACCGCTGGCTACAACACTGGTTCCTCTGCAGCAGCTGCAGCAGCAACTCAGCTACAGGACAGTATGTACCCAGATGAGAGTGAGACGGTAAGGCAGCTTCTTTATCTGTGCATGGCTTCAGTGCGGAGACCGTCAACTTCAGATGCAGAGTTGATCTGTTCATACATCTACATGCACATAATCGCCAAGTCAGCAAAACGCTCAGTTGATTGTGTTAAATTCTCTGAAAGTGCAGCACAGTGGATAATGCTTATGAATATTTGTAACATGGTTCAGCTCATGACAAAGGTACCAGCTGTTTGTGTGTCTGTGTGTATTGCCGGACAGACACCCACAAACAGCTGGTGTGTGTGTTGTTGAACACACAGATAAACACATGCCAGCTGCCGTTGCTGCATTTAATGTTTAATTATTTTGTAGCTGAAGTCTATAAAAGCTTTCAGTGTCAGTATTTCTGTATTTATTGTTTCTCTGACACAGAGAAGCTGATGTTGCAGCTTATGTTCATCAGCTCAGACCTGTATTTATGATCCACTGAGCACTCACAGTGATCCATAACATTGATTGATGAAGCAGCTACTTTTGAGCTGAATCTATAAAATCAGTAGCCAGAAGGAGGAGTCGGGAGGTTTCCTGACATGTTGTCAACTGATTATATCATGCAACAAGATGGCTAAGAGGACACGCTAAGTACTTGCCTCTCTTCATTACATAAGCGTCGGCTACATAACATTTGTTTGGACAGCTGGCCGGTGTGATGAGCAGGGGGCAGTAGGGATGATGGAGGAGGAGGAGGAGGAGAGGTGACAGGACATAATATTATCAGATACTTGTTTGGATGTACTGCAGGTTTTACTTTACACAGATAGAATGACTGATATTTAACATGTTTAGGGCATTAAACAGAATATATTTCATAGAGCAGTGCTTTATTTTCCTCAGTTATCACCGCTGTATTTAAACCTCACTGTTCTTTGTAAAGTGATGAGATCAGTCGCCTCCAAACCACCGTTAGCATCTGAGCAGCCACTAAATGACAGAGAACCGTTTACACCATATAATCTCCTGCTCCAGTATAAATGAAGGTTTGCTTGTGGCCCTGCCCATGTGTACTTATGCTGGTCTGGCTGACGACAGGGCGCACTATAATTTCTCACTTTCTTGTCTTGGACTCTGTGTGTACTTTGCACCCGGTGAAGTTCAGACTCAGAGATGATTAACTTGGCAACATGGGAACAAGAGTTTTTTATTTTTAGTTCTTCATTTAGCCTAGTTCTCATCTGATTACTGTGACAGGCCTGTTTCATGAAACTCTATCCCTCCATCTACTTAGTTTGGAAATGTCCAGGAAATGAATGTCGTTCTCAGATTCTAATAACTCTGAACTCATAGATCTTAAGAGGTTTTTAAACAGCTGCAACAGACAGGCTGCGAGTTCTTAACCTCTGTCAAGATCCAGGTCACCTGTTATATATTCAGTTTATCTGATTTCTATACGGATGGATGGTTCTTTATGTTGTGTCTTCCACAGCACTCTAATTAGTACACATTTTCTTAGTACAGCTGCTTCCATCTCTTCCACTCTTGTCTCAGTCTTAATGTGATCCTTCTGGTATTGTGGCATCATGTCTACAGAGCAGCAGCAGCAGCTTTGGTCCTGTGTTTTCTTCCCAAGAGGCGTTTAGGTGCAGTAAAAGGTGTAGGTTACCTGCACATTGGGAGCACTTGGGACCCACAACCTCTTATAGACACAGGAAAATAGACTTTTGTGTAGTATTCGGTTACGAAGACCTAGTTCTCCCTGTAGGGTTTCTTCTGGACGTAAGAACTGGAAGGTTTGATGTCAGTGGGCTTTTGTACCAGCAACTAATGAATGTTTTTTTAACCCTTTCTTATGTAGGTATACAGTATCGAAGTATCAGAGTGTAAGAGTCACGAAGAGCAAAGACACCTGCGTGTAAATGATAATAATGTGAACTGGTTGTAGATCAATGACAGGATTATCCCTGCTTACGTTTTGATTTTTGTTGTGTGTGGAGCATCTGGCTGCTGAGAGCTGAACATCTAAACAGACCTGTGATTATTGAAATGAACCTCTTACAGTCCTGCTCCTCGGGTGGATCCACAGTTTGATCACATTACGAGTTACGCCTGGACACTGTGACATAATGTTCAGTTTGTGCTGATCCTGTTGCAAATGTGTAAACTGCATTATATGTTTATTATTATTATAAAGTTACAGATAAAGGTGGTGTATTCTTTAGATAAATCTTTATTTAAGAACCCGGGGTAGAAAGTGCTTCACAAAAAAAAAAAGAAACTATGATAAAACATGAAGCTGGAAATAAGTGATGAGACGTTTTACATATTGAAAAACTTTTTAAATATAATGCTGTTTAGTATTACATCCAAACTAACTGTAACTGCAGTGCTACAGTTTGTACAGTTTAATTAGTACGTCTGTGGTGGTGTCTATATAACAACACTGTAGGCGTAATAAATGTAGACTAGAAAAAACACCTGCCACATTTCTCATAGTAATCTTAGCTATTTAATCATAGTCCTTTATGTCTTCTGTTCACATTGTCAACCAAAGTTTCAGTGAAGAATAAATTACCTTTTCTAGGGCTTGAAGAAGATCCAAGTGTGGCTGACACGCTGTCACAAGTGTGCAGCTACATTTTCATTTTTTAAATTTATATTAATGGTTATAATCTGCATAGTATTCACGAATGTCTGTGCCTTGTTCTTGTTTTAGACAGGTAGGTGAAACTTAACATGTGACCTGATTATCTGTGTTGGCAGTAACTTAGAGCTTCACTATGGTGGTAAAAGTTGTTTAATAGTTTGACTTTCTGTCTTTATACAAACAGACAACAACCTAAACTAAATGACTTTGCAGGAGCTTATAATCTACTGGAAATAAACAGGACTATAGCTCGAGGCCCCTTAGTATTATAGTTTAATCCTGTAGTAGTTAAGGTGTGTTTAGGTGAGTACTGCTGAAATGTTGCGTAACAGTTGGACAGTTCGACTTTTAACTGCACAGCTACAAGTTCAAACACAGCCATAAAGCAGCTGTGCAGCCTTGAAGGTCCGCCGGCTCCCCACGCCATCCGGATCCTTTTGCACATTTCAAAGTGACCTGTAAAACAAAACAGAAAAAAAATAAAGAAACAATCTGATTTTAGATACTCTACCCTGGAAACGGTGATTAAATTGCTTTGCTAAAACAAAGGTTACAGCAGGAGTTGATGGACCTGCAGAGTCATGCTGGGAAATTGGCTGCACACTGTCAGCTCTCCTAGGTTTAATGTCAGCTCCTCTCCCACAGGATAAAAGCTCCTTAACTTCCTGTTGACTGTGGCCCGGCGATAATTCTAGTTCAGATTAGATTAGTAGATTATCTTAGGAGACATGCCTGCCGCTTCCTTTTCCTCCTCATCTTCCTCATCCTTCTTTAGCTTTCAGCAAGTCATTGCAAGATATTGTTCCACATGATCTGTGTAATATAGTGTTGAAGTAAAAATGAGTTCCAAAATAAAACCCGACCGATCCCCCTTTGTCTCGTTGAACTGGTTTGACGTGAGCAGATTTTTGTGTCGTTCAGGTTTGCCAGAGAAACCCAGAGATACGATAAACGCATTTTCATTCAAGACCAGAAATACAGGTTCAGGTTCAGGCAAAGGCTGGTGTGCGGAATAAAGAAAAGCAGGTAATTATTTTAGTTTCTTTTTCAAAAAGGGGAGTTGGATTTTGTTGAAGACAGAGTCAGATCAAACAGTTGTTCAACCCTCCCTGTTGGCCTTCAGCTCACTGTATTCAGGTCATTTCAAATGATCAAACTATGATCTGGATCTGATTCTAGTCCTTGCTGCTGTGCTTCACACTGTAACATTAAATGTATCAGTGACGTGTTGCAACTGAAGCAATAAATCTTAGCGATATGCAAACCTCTGCAGCTCAGGCTGTGTTTTATCAGCTTTGTTAGAGATAAAATGTGTACAGACAGAAAAAGAACACAGTTCCTTCTGACCTCGTGCTGTAGCTCAGGAGATTAGCTTTTTTCCCTGTTGTGAAAAATTGTCACAACAAAGCCTTTTTAAAAACCCCAGACATCAAGAAAGAGTTCAGAGTAGTGCTAAAACTACTAGCTTAGGGGTGGCTAGCTTCGGTAGCCAAAACTGGTCCTCAAGAGCCACGGCCTTGCTTGTTTTCCAACCATCCCTGCACCTGTACAGCTTCTAACACACCTGATACAGGTAATAAGCCGTGGGTAGGGCAGGGAGAGTTGGAAAACAAGCAGGACAGTGGCTCCTGTGGACCAGTTTTAACCACAACTGGATTAGCTGAGGCAGAAAATTACTAAATAACACTTCGGTTAGAAGGCACTGGAGGGTCCCCCCTAGTAAAAATTTAAATTTTGGTTTTCTTAATCGTAATTTAAATTATCTTTGGGTTTTTTGTGATGACATAATTTTGAACTGTTGTAGTTATAATCATCATCTTCTGATCCTGTAAAGAGTGAACATTTAATTGGTTACTAATGAACAAAATGCAATGAACTGAAAATAATCTTTATATTTTATCCATGAACCTGTCCGCATGCTATGTTAGATGAATAGGCTCCATCCACTACAGTAATAAATCTTATTTCATCAGCAACCTTAGATATTTCAATCTATTCTCAGATATCTACACTAGAGTGAGATGTTCAAATAATTATTGTCTGGTCCATACAACAGAGTCTAGAGAACAGGAGGATTATGGGTGTTCTCATTCAGCCTTAGTGCTTTGACATGGAAAACATGCACTTATTATCATTATGGTCTTTTACTGTGGAGGAGTCTCCTGCAACCTAAACCACCATACTGTCTTTTAAACAACCCACAGACTTAGTTGTCGAAATAGCGCCCCCACAGCAGCGGGCATCAGTCAAAATTGCACGCTTTTAGGCACCAGTGTTTTTGTTTTGTCAAACTGTCAAAAATGCTGGTTTACCTCTGCAAACTCAACCATTTGTCTGGGTAAGAGTTAGAGTTAGGAGCAAAATAAACATGTTAGGGTTTTTGAAAATGTCATGGTTTGACCGTCCACCGATACAAAACATTTGTGCATCTAAGTGAACGTGTCATCTTCACTACAGCTGCTAGACGTTGCCCAATGTTAATGTCTGTTTAGTGGAGAAATGAATCTTTGGCACTTAGACTGATTCACAGGCTGTGGTTGTTTTGAGTTTCCTCTACTTAGCTTTTACTACTTTTACCTGTGTGCTCCTGAGTGAAATCTGAGCTCATTCAAGTTGAAACATGTAACACAACATATGTAGAGAACAGCAGTGTGCTCCCCGTTGAATCGCTTGTGAATCACTGCAGCAGAGTTTTGTTTTCTAACTACCGCTCTTCCTCCCTGCGTGCCTATCAGAGTGACCTTGCAAGATTTGAATGGCCATTGAAGTAATCACAGCCAGCATTTTCTATCCCAGGCTCCTCTCTCTCCCCCCCTCACTTCACTCACCAAGTAGAAGCCAGTTCATGGTAAAACTGCCAGCACTCATTATGAAGACAAGCTACAGCAGCTGACAGCACCTGAGCTATGCAGTTTCCCCTCTTTTTTCCATTTCGTACCACTTTACGAGAATTCTCCACATTATTACTTGTATTTTTCCAGGGTGGTTGTTTAAACACCCACTTCTTTAGCAGCATCCACATGTAGTTAGTTCTCAACTTCTCACATTGTTTGTTCCAGCCCAGCGGCTCAGTAACCATAAGTGTTTTTCTGAATGACTCATTATTCACTTGTTCGTCTAGTTTTACCATACAAATGATCTTAAAATCAACGATTAACAAATCACAAAGAATAATATTTAGCTTAAAGAACTCAAAGTTAGGAGACCAGAGAACTGTGCTGCATGAACATTTTGATAAAGTGATTTATCAGTATTATTTAGGTTGATGACTCACTTAAATGTCACTCTACTGGTGCCTTAATCATTATGTTGCAGTTTGAAACTAATTAAACAGAATCTTTGCTTGTAGCTTTTCTTTGCACATTTCTTACAACAGAAAGTGATTTTAAAAGGACGAAAAGTCCTGTCTTGCAACATGCTGAGTGTACTGCAGGATCATCCTTAGCCAGAGGCATCTCTCTTCCTGCCTCGGTCTTCCTCATACCCGCCCTTTACCCTCCTAGTCTTCCTTAAAGAGGTGTGATGTTGAGGCATGTGGCTGTAAGAAAACTGGGACACGTAGCCTGTTCTCTGTAGCTGGAGGAGCCGAAAAGTATTTAAGTGTTTCGATACGTTTTTTCTTTCTTTCTTTCCTCCTTCGTCACATTCCTCGAGGTTTGCAGAGACGAGTCGATACTTGATTCTCTGGTGAACAAAATGAAATGAGCTTGCAAAAATGCACAGAAAATAAGAAGGTGACAGAAAGGACAGTTCTGCTATTTAATAGCAGATATTTTCCCCTAATCTACTCAGATTTATACACCGCTGTGTAGACCACAGTGGCTGACCACACACACCACCTCATTTGTCAGTGAAACCACTCTGAATGACATGTAACTGTGTGGGAACATTATACGGCTGCAGCATCACTGATTGTAACAAAACTACTTGTTGTGGTTTTCTGTGTAAAAGCAAATGTTGTGGCGTTGACCTGTTTTCTACGTAGATGCAGCTCTCTGCAGTGTCTCAGTGATCAGTGAGGCTGTGGTAGACTAACCTACATGGACTCAGAGATGCAGATTTATTCAGCTCTCCCACAGTTCAACAGAAAACAGCAGTGAGACTGAGGTATGCAACGTAGTAGGAGTTCAGTTCAGCAGACACTTAAATCAGGTTGTGGGGAGAATGCACCAGGCTGTTGTGCCTCTTCATCAAACTCAGAGACGTGTTGTATCTTTGATTGGCTGTAATTGCGAATCATTTCCCCATCACTCACAGCCAGGTACTCTGCACTGCTGTTGACCTTGTGAAAAGGCTTTAGAGGGAGTATTTTGGGCACATTCTTAATCACACCAAGCTCTTCTAATTGCTGCTGTCATTTTGTTGTTGCACACTACTGCTCAAGTTCCCTGCGTCACAACTCTGGCCTCTTTACTTTCTGCAGGCTGGTAATGATTTGCTGGTGTTTTCCAACTATAGATTATTAAATACTGAGCAAGAAAAAGTTAGTGACCCCTTTGGAATAACATGCATTTATGAATAATTTAGTTTTCAAATGTGCTCAGATTTTCTATCTAATAACAAACTAATTGCGGCGTTGTCTTGTTGATTAAAACACTAACAGTATAGATGGTATAAAGGCAACAACAAAAGCTAATAGGAGACAGGACTTCACTTGGAGTCCAATAAAAGCAACAAGATTGGTCGTGTGGGTTCGAGCTACTGTGGATTTTAAACATTTTCCACAAAAAGCTTCTTCTAGCGTGAATCATGTTTCGCTGAATAGAGGCCTCAGAAGACCACCTCATTTTTGTGAATGTTACTTCTAAGAAACGTTTTACGGGAATTCCTTCAAGTTTGCCTCAAATGTCAACTTGGACCCTGTATCTTAGAAATGCCTGGAAGGAATTTTATTATACCTGGGACAAACATCCAATTGGACTTATTCTCATCAGTTTATATTTATATGAGTCTGGACAGATATTAGTGGAAACTATAAACCACTTCACCTCTAGTGTGAATAAGCTACTTGGATGAGTAGTGGAACATTTCTAACAAGAAACAGGTCCAGTTTGCATGACTCAACATCCAGATAAAGTTTTTTTTTAAGTTTTCAAATACAGAAAACTCTACTTATACCAAGGCAATAAGAGTCTGCACTGTATCTTTATCGGCAAACAAATAGATGGATTGTCATGTCTCTTATCTTCTAGCATAGAGCACAAAGTGCTCCACCAGTAAGAATCCCAAATAAATGTGGGGCCACTAACCTGCTGTTAATTTAGTTGGTCCTTCCTGTTTAATATTCAATATTTGCATAAATCTGATGAATTCAGGAATAAAAACTAATGTAGCTGGTTCTGCCAGGTTACATAGGTCCAGTTGTAGATGTTTATTTTATTACTTCGGTCTATAGCTGAGAAGCCTTCTACTAATAGAAATTTAATTGGTATCTCATGAATGTTATTTGCAGTTCATTGAAATGTTAATTATATGTTAGTATTGTATTAGTTCAACTTCCTCGTATCATTTTCTTTTCTCAGATCTTTAGTCTGAGGAGTGAGGTATTTTAATTAGGATTTTGCTTCATCTATGTTGATCCTGTGTACGCTTTTGATGTCAGTGCTAATAAAGGAAACACTGAGTCATGATTGAGTCATCATTATATTCAGAAAACAAGTCTCAAACAGTGTTAATTTTAATTAACACATTGATGAATTCAAGCTTTTGCTCACTAAAACTAACAGTAACTAATATAAAATGATGCTGGTCTTGTGACTGTGTTTGACAGACTGTGTTTCTGCTGCTGGCCTCTCTCAAAGCTCCCTGCTATTTGTGGATGAATAAGGTCCAATTAGATAATTACTGACCCCCCCACCTCCACACTGAGCCGTCTTTTCTCCCTGTCAGCTACACTGAGTTCAGTGAATCATGGTTGTGCTGTGTCCTTATTCAGGTTCATATAGCCCCATTCATTCCAACACATTTGGACTGATGACCTTAAAGGACCTGTGTGTGTCTGCATTGGAAGAAATAATAGTCAGTCCTGTTCCCCCGTGGGGTTTGGTCTTAACTCATTCAGTGGACCCAGCTGGGTCAGGCTGCTCAACAGTGAAGCTGTGTCTGCTCTAATGAAATCTGACAAGATGAGCAGGGGAGGAAACTAATGTGTTTGCCTCCTCAGTTTAGTGGCCACTAACGTCCAGCGTTTTTCAGTCGGGAACGATTTCTAGAGTTTAGACTAAACAGCTGGTTGATTCATTTCAGCTTTAGTAGTTAAAACATGCAAGTTGATGATGCAAGCCATTAGATTAGAGATTAGATTAGTGTAGAAACTGAACATTTGAGACTTTGAGACCGTCACTGTAGACGTGTCCCTGCCATGGACAGTGAACAAGTTTCCATCCAAATGTTGTGCAAATTTCTAAAAACTCATCTGAGGAAAATGCAAATCATTTGTTTTCATCCTCTACTGTTATGCAAATATCACAAGTAGTTGCATCAAGATAAACAGGTGGTGACAAACTGCTTCAAGCCAAGTGTATTTCCATCCAAGAATAAATATGATATAATA
This sequence comes from Anabas testudineus, assembly GCF_900324465.2. Taxonomy (NCBI): domain Eukaryota; kingdom Metazoa; phylum Chordata; class Actinopteri; order Anabantiformes; family Anabantidae; genus Anabas; species Anabas testudineus. The sequence goes on along the minus strand of NC_046626.1, from coordinate 21,403,411 downwards.
CATTTTGCTAAATTTCTGGTACATCTACTCAGTTTTTAACGGAAGGAACCAGAAATGTTACGCTCCTTGTTTCCAGAGCTAGTGTTTGGATGGACTGGAGCAGAGTCCAGTGAAAACCAGGCTGTGTCCTGGTTGTGTTCTTTAATGTGCTGCTCAATGAGAAATGAACTGAATGTGTCTGCCTGCTGCAGAGGGACCACATTACAGTCACATATGCAGCCATCTGCCTCCACACTTTGAAAACAAATCCAGAATCTGGTGCATCACATTTATCACACAAAGGTTAAACGGTTTCTGACAGAAAGTCAAATATTTTTTACTTTCAAATCCTTTTAGTACTTTATGAGTTTAACGATCGCTACTGCCGACAAATCAGTTAACATGACAGGTCATGGGGGAACAATACTAGTTCTACATTGTTGTTGTAGGCATCAGTCCAGCGGTGTGTAAAACAGATTGTGGTGTAAAACAAAACAAAACAAAACAGAAAGAGCTGATCTGCCCGTTCCTCTTATGACGTTTTCCCATTTACAATTCAGTGGGAAATCATTAGCATCCTTTGTAGCTACCGTGTTGATGAACTGCTCATTCTATCTGCTCACTATTAAAATATAAAAGGAAGGAGGTCTGTCATTTCAGATGGATGATATACCACTACTACCAATTATAAATTATTTGAAAGGTGGATGACCTACTCTCTGTACTGTACCTGAATGCCTCACAACACAGATGACCTGCACTCTTAACAGAAAGCCTGCACACAAGTGAAAGTGGTCCTCATACAACAAGAAACCAGATTTCTAGGATATCTAATTAAATCTGCGGTTGAACTGATGAAAATATGAGTCTAACAATCTACAGGTAATAAATTTAAAGTGCAACTTAACTTGGCAGTAATGCAGGTTAAGAGTTATCTTGTAAGTAAATGTGATTTCTTTTTCACATGGATGGTTTTTAGGTCTTCCCTTTGGCTCAAGTTCAGTCTCAGGGCATCAGCTGGACTGTAGTGGACCAAATCTGGGTTGGATATGAATAGAAATAGCTCTTTCCTGAGACATATCCAACTGCTGCTGAGCTAAACTTTTAACTCCCAGCTGCTGAAATGACGCCATGAAAAACGGTTTCTCCCTCAATGTGAGAGTTTGGAACTTCAACAATGTAAAACTGCTGACAAAGAGTTGGTGTTCTGAGCTGCACCATACCAAGTTAAATAGGCCATTTAAATGAACACAAACTACACTGAGTGTCTGTTTAATACACAGTGTGTATTGGTGTAGGAGAGGGAGACTGGCATTAATTGAGAAGCAGGACAGGACAGATGGGACAAGTCTATATCTATTCTACATATCTTCATCCTCCTCAGCTCTGCTGCCTCCACAGAGCTGGATTAAGATAACAGGCGTCACGATGTGAACATTTATCAGTGGTGATTTAGATGGTGTCTGAAATCCGCTGGTGATGTAGTCAAACATTTATTTCCAAGAGATACAACCACAGAGCGGAGGATATGCTAATCATGACTGGGTCTTTTGTGAATGTGAAAACCTTATCACACTGATGTTGATGATTCAGTTTTAATTTGCACAGTAGAATTAAATCTGTTAAACTTTTTCCTCTGTGAGCTCCTGTAAATGTTCCATTTTCTGCCTGGTAACAGTGCGTTAGATAACATTAAATCCTCCACATGCCCAGGTGGTGGAGCAGCGTGAATCTTCCTGCGTCACATCCCTTTGAGTTAGTGCTCTGACCACACCTGTCCCTCTACTGCCCTCTTACATAATCCCCTCCAGCTCCCCCACCCCTGCACCCAACCACTGCGGTGGAGAATTAGCGTCATTAGCTGCGACCAGTCAGGTAGATGGAATTAGAGGATTAGTCATTCGGTCGAGTGTATCAGCTGCCTCACTGCTCTGCATCCTCTCAGGCTGGGTCAACCTCGAGAAACCTCAGCATCTGATCTTATATTTAAAGCTGAGTCAACTCTGAAACATTATAGAGTTTATTTGAATAAGTGTGTCACAGTAAGTGGAAAATATGTCACACTGAACCGAGCTCCCTAAGTGTCTCTGGTCAGAAATGACTAAAGCTGAGGTGACCAGCCCTCGTCCCACTGTCCTGCTTGTTTTCCAACCATCATTAAAGTGTTTGGAAACCAAGAGCGTTGTTGGAAAACCGGACTTTTGTGTGTTCAAATAAGAACCATCTGTGGGTTCGGGCATCATGAGGGAATAACCCTCGTCCCCTGTGGTGAGTGCAGTGCAGCATCCAGACAGCTGCTCTTCCTGACTCCCATATGGTCAAACACGCTGCAAGAGCGCACATCTGGAAGAGGTCACTCCTTGCTCTGTTTGGGCAGTGCCAACACTAATCACTTCACACTGTCTGTGTGATCCGGCTCATGTACTTTTGTATATTTAGTCACGCGATCCAGTCGACTGTACTGAGAATCAGACACTATTCTCAGTTTATTCCATTATTAACGGACCATTAGTTTTATTCCTGCATGAGAAATGAAAGAATCAATCAAAATATTTGTATCTGTGTCACCAGGCTGCATTAACCAATCACACAAATTCATGTGCACATACCTGGTATGTTCACATGCTTTGTTTAGCATGAACGCCCACATTTGTACTGTTTACCTGTGTGCCAAAATAAAATATAAAATATCTGCCTGTGTGACAACTTTCCAGATGAATAATATACTCATGTTTTGATAAACCTTCATATGTCCAAACATACAGATTTATTTTTCAGATGGACAGATTAACCCTGTAGATGTAAGAGTAATATAGTATAATAGTGTTAAATATGGCTGCAGCAGCCTGTGAAGTGTCCTGTAACATGCTGGGTCGGACGGCTTCAGCTTCAGAAGGTCACTCCGAACAAACCAACTCACCTCAGGCTCTTCACGTCCCTTCACTCGCTGCGTCGGCAGCTTTTTTTCTCCCGTTAATTGTAGTTGTGTTGGACTTATGTAATCGCTTTGGGTGTTTCCGCTGGTTCAAGGCCTGTTTGTAATGACTTGCAGTGTGTTTGTGTTTATGTGCGGTTTGCTTTGACTTTTATTTATTTTTGTTTTAGTTTAGATTTGCTGTGTTGTTGCATGTTTATGTTTTGGCCTTTTTGGTTAACTCTGTGTACTTAACACTTATTTTCCTCCATGTGTACCAGTCCTCCCAGTCCTCCCAGTCCTCTTTTATTACACTCTTTTATTAACACATTTTAAAGCAGACAACAAACTGACCTTTTAGTTTAACCGCCTCTCGCACATTAACTGTGTTTTCCGCGATGTAATCTTTACAGGAAAAAGAGTCTGGCTGTTTTCCAAGTGCACGACTCTGCTCTACTGCAGTATCCCTCCTTCCTGTTTCGATCAGGTGCTGTCACACCTTCAGACTGGTTTCACTGCTCATTTGTCCCTCGGCCACCAGTGCTAAAACCTTTTATATTAGAAACAGCTTTTATCCCAGACCAAGTTCTGTGTTTGACATTTGTACAGATACAGATAAAGTGTGTTACAGACATGTGAGCACACAGCTATATATACTATCTAAGTAGTAGTAGTACAAATAGAATTACTGCATTGTGGGTTTATGTATGCACATAAAATGTTTACATACACAATACTAATATTACTACTACAAGTGCAAGTGGATATTTGGAGGAATTTGAAGTTTTTACTTGTGAGGAAAATATAAACAGAGTAATGTTGACCCAGTAAGAGTCAACATAACATGGACGGAACCATTTAACCAGATGAGATATTTCTACTATCTAATCGTTCTAGCTCTAGTTACCTTCCTGAGGTGAATATCAGAGATTCTTGTTGTCATGCTGACAGTGGCTCAGTAAAGCTGCCAAAGTTGTTGTAACTGTCTTTAACTGGGAAAATAGGCTTGAATCTTTGTTGTGTTATCCACATCCAAAGTTAACTACTGTGACTTTCTGCTGACTCACTGAGTGAGGTCTTGTTAAAGACACAGTCTGAGTTTCTGCCTGAGTTTGTAATCAAACCAGGAAATCATAAGAAACATTTCCGACTCACATTATGCAATACAGCAGCCGACCAGAGCCACACACAGATCACTGCAGTGAAACAAAAACTGAATGGACATTTTCTCTGAGTGTTGGTGAGCATGTTAGCAAACGTGTGAACCTGCACACGTGTGTGAATTAGACCAACACACTCGCCTAAAGCTTGATGTTGAAGAGCGTGTGTGTGTATGTTTACAAGTGCTTTGTGTTAGCGTGTTCTCAGCTCCCTGTGGTATGCAGCAGAGCAGGTTCATCTGTGACAAACAGAACAAGGGAGGAGACAGGAGGAGAACATGTGGAGCCCCACCTCCTCCTCCAACACTGGACCAGCCCTCAAGAACTCAGACTCTGTTGTCAGGCTGCCACCTAAAGGTTGCTGCTACCTGCCTCTTTTCGTTTTTTTCTCTTTCTGCTGTTTCTGCTGCTGAGAAAACAAAGAAAGATTTAAAACGGTCAGGTAGCCGACAACAGCAGCACTTGAAAGTTTAGATACCTGTTATAACATCTCACATCCCAGAGTAAGGTCTTCATGTGTCTTCTTTTTATCCCTCAGAGAGCTGATTTACCGAAGTCCCCTAAGAATTGATCTCTCTGTTGATAAAAATCAAGGCAAAATATCTAAGCCGAGGAGAAGAACGTTGAAGTGCTGTTTAAGTGCAGAGAAAGTTGTGAAGAGTTCTGATCTCAGCAGGTTTTTGAAAATCGAGCGTGATGCAGCTAAGCATGCAGAGGTGGGCAGGTCGTTCCACCATCGTGGAACCACTGAGCTGAAACGTTTAGGCTGGGATCTTTTGAGGTGAAGTGAGGGAACCACTTTGTTCGCCCACAGTGGACGGGAGGGATTGTAGACCCGGATGAGGGAGTTCAGGTAGGCTGGTGCTGTTGACTTAGTTAGGTGGGTAAGAGTCAGGGCTCTGAACTTGATGCAGCAGCTACAGGAAGTCAGTGCAGAGATCTGAACAGAGGTCCTTTCTGGAACATCAAAAAATAGACGTGCTGCTGCAAGACGGAGGTGTTTGTTTGTAGTTTAAATGAAAACAACATGTTCCTCCAGACGTTTCTCTGTCACACACCACTGTAGTCGCAATACGAAATCAGACGAGAAGTGAGTCAACAAAACTGAAAGAACCGCTGAAACCACAACTGAAACAAACACTGAAAGGACCCTGCAGACGTCACCAGCCCAGTTATATTTATAAGTGTCCTCAGATTAATGAGAATAAAACATCAGCTTTGCATAAAATGAACACAGTGTCCTGGTATAAATACTACTAACCTGCCCAAACTGCTGCAGCTGTTTCTGTCTAATATTAGCTCCCTCGCCTGCAGCACAGTCTTGTCTCATTCTTCTACTTCCTCTGTGGCTTTGATGTGGTTTATCTCTAGCTGATGTACACTGGACCAGTTGATTATTATTTTAGTGCAGGCCTACAGGGTGGGACAGATTAGACTATCTGGAATTGGCAGTGTCTCTCCATTCATTCTTACTTGCTACCCATTAACTTCAGTTCTGGTCTGAAATAGGAAATTAGGGCTCAGGCTCAGTACAGGTTGTGACTGTAGTTTAACTCAGCTGTGAGTGTTTAATAAAGTAAACCAGCTGGATGTTTATCACCTCACAGCTAAAAAAAGAGGATCGCTGCTTGTTCGAGAAGAATTTTCCTCTAGTGCATATTAGAATGGGAGCCATGATGTGATGCTGTCACAGTATCCCTTAATAACTACATAATAAACTATGAAACAGCCATCCACTCAAAAAGGCTCATTCGCCAGAGAGTTTGTGAAAATAAATACAGTATAAGACTTCTGGAACATGATGCAGACTACTGCATTTATTACACCCATCCTGTTGGGAAAGTTTCCCTGAGTTCTTCTTCTGTTCTAGAAGTGAAAAATGAAAAACCCACATTAGCATATCTCAGTCACAGAGTCCAGTCGTTGAAGCATCAGGATCGTTTCCGTGTTTTTCTCTTGGTCGCCTGTGATAGCTGTAGTTCTCGACTGTGCGAGTTTTTGCAGTGAAGACATCACAGTAAAGAGGCTGTTAACTAACTCTGCCTCATTGCTGTCAGGTGCTCAAACATCACCTCATCTTTTTTCTGCAGTAACTGGACTTTTGTCTCCAAAACCTCAAACAATCCAAAAGATTCCTCCCACTTGGTTTCACCCTTTAATTCACAGGCTGCTATCAAACAGAGCAGCTTCACATAGAAAGACGTCGACCCTCTAATGTTCCACTGAGGTTCTGTGGGTTTAGATCTCAGTATTGATTAGTCTGTTCGTACCCGGCTGCTGTAGTAGAGTTAATAAACTCTTTAATAATAATAATAAAAGAATAATAAAATCTTTAATCAGCAGACATGACAGTGCAGCCTGTAGTTACATAATAACAAGACTCGTAGTTCTGCCTTCACTGAAGGACACGACATCACGTTTAACTGAAATGATGAAGAAAGTTTCCTTCAGTTCAAAACCGCAGACTTTAAAAATAACTTGTGGTTAACACCTAAGTGGGATACTGCCTGACTAGCTTTTTAAGGGTTCAATGACGACTAGGACTTCCCCTTTGACAGACCAATACTCTACATCACATGTTCCCTAAGCATGACACAGGAAGACCACAGAACGCCGCGTGCAGTGACGGGTACGACATCTAAATCTCAAAAACATTAGACAGGCACAATGGCGCTGGTCCGTTTGAGAAGTTTTCTGCGATCGTTCTCATTACAAGAAGACGATGACGTGTTTACCGACTTCTCACCACCACAGGTAGTATTTCACATATTTTAATTGCTGTGCACAAAAGGAAAATCTGGCATCATGCATGAAGACACTACTGTGGAGTGTGCAAAGAAGCTTTCAGTGTTTTGCAGGAGCGACACCAGCGGGGTGTCCAGACATCTGAGTGTCCATAAGACAGGTGGTGTCAGATAGTTGTCCTGAGATTAGAGTTAAGTTTACACGTATTAGCACAGCAACAAGTTACTGACTGTTAGGCTGAAAGAGTTAGTCATCATTTTCATTAATAATATTGCTTTAAATATTTTACTTAAAGTAAATAATAAAGGGAAGTGAAAGCAAAAATGACAGGTTGCTGTCTGCGATGTTGCTGCATGTTTTAGTGATGTGTGCTGTAAATTTTGTGCAAAAGCAGTTTAGTTATTTATGTGAATCTTTTGCACAAACTAAAGCCAGTTAACATGGAAAACATTTGTAGATGTGTTCTTCTAACACATCACTCAGGAACCCGTTCACATTTTCATGTCTCAAGTCTGTTTTTTATTTTTGGCATGTCTGCTGAGGTCGGCCAAGTCTGTCTATTTTAAAGGTGTTAGAAACTTTTATCACAATCTGCTGATTGATCCGACGCCCTCTGTCACTGTTCTCTCACTTTCTGCAACAGACAGTAAAATAGACATAAAAACATCCTGGTGTCTTTCTGCTGAGCTTAAAAGAAATTATGCTTCTGCAGATTAAAAATTCATTATTTCTGAATTTAAGGGCTTAAAAAGCTTATAGAGGTTTTAAAATGACTTTGATAGGTCTTAAAAGTTACTGATCATTAATGTTAATCTGGTTTTTGTTTACTCTCTACACAGTGGTGCTACATTAGCAACTATTACTGTACTTATTTAGAAAAATTTTATTATGTGTGATGAGCATCTTATTTTCAGGTTGTAGCTACAGCTCAAAATTCTCTCCACCGTCCCTTTGTCCTGCTGAAAGACGGACACAGACACAGGATGAGTCCGTGTAGATTATAAAGTATAACTTAAAGTCGGATCTTATTAAAATGTTGAGGACAACTTCAGTGACAGCTGCAGAAATGAGAACGAGAGAAAGGTTTTAACTACTGATGTTAAAAGAGAAAATCTCTTTTATTTGCTGCCACTGTATTTGCTTAATTAGAATTCGTTTACCTCCAGCTGTTTTATCGTCTGCTGCATATTTCATCCCCCATCGATCCCTGTGCAATAAAAGCCTCACAGAGCCAGTGTTACGAGGCCTCGGGGCTCTGACATTATTTATGACTGTACCTGGCCTGTCGCTCTGCAGCCAGGGAGCTCCTTTGTAATATCAACATGAAATATTTGTGACGAGCAGCTCGTTGACTGGAGCGATGCTGTTCTACAGCTGTGCACATGGTATTGACTGAACAGGAGGAGTTGTGATGTAATCCGTTAGTCAGAAAAATATTACTGTATGAAATAATAATTAGCTGATTTCTTTTAGTAAGTTCATGTATTGATTCTGTTTCGGGAAATTACAGGATCCATACTCATACATTCAGTACTGTAAGAATGAGCCGGACAAACTGTCCCGCCAGTGTTCAGGATGCATGTTAATAGTCAGTTTTACTTCCTCATTTGCTGCTACTCTCTCTTATATAATCTGTGCTTCCTTCCCCTGTCCTCATCCTCTGAGTTGCCTCAGTGCTCTGTTTCTCTGTCATATTAACTGCAGGTTGTTGTTGGGTGTTTTACTTTTTGCTTCACTGCAGAGATTGGATGATTGAGTCCATGTGGACCTCAGTCCACCAGTGTGCATGTACAGCTGTTAGTTTACACTCGGTCGCTCACTGCTCTCTTTATTTTTCTCTCTCCTTCTGTCATCAGACGGTGTCTTCTTCATGCCAGGGACGCTCAGAGTCACCTGTCTACACCAACCTCCAGGAACTGAAGATCACTCAGACCAACCTGCCCCCTCAGCCCTCCAGCTCCCCCATCTATGTGCTCGGCGACTGGGAGACCCACAAGGACCAGAACGGCAGGCACTTCTACTACAACCGCTCCACCCATGAGAGGACCTGGAAGCCACCTCGGGCCAAAGACACCAACAGCGGGAACTCCAGGGGAGAGAGCCACAGCGTTGGAGAGGCCTACGAGGTAGTGACCACGTGCTGCACGCAAACAGTGGTTGTCATGAGTGAAACATGACCATAGGATAATATTTAATTTATTCTTTTTTCAAATTTTAACACAACTGGCATATTTGAGAAAACAAACCGCCATGTGCATTAAACCTGATGAAGTTTCTTTGTCTGCAGTCAGAACAGTGGATCTGCATTTGGATAAATTACACGCTGCCATCTAGTGGTCGGACGTTTAAACACAGTGAACCACGGTTAAAAATGTTTTTTCATTAAAATTAAAAAATAAAAATTATAATACAATAGGCAGGTGGTGAGTATTTAAGCCCATAGGTCATCAGAGAGAGGAGGGAAACAGAGGAAACTACATTTCTTGTTTGTTTTATTTTAGTCACTGTGGTTTTTACAGAGATCAGACGTGTGAGGGGACTCGCACCGGATGAAGCTGTTCACATGTAAAAGACATGTTAGTTCATTTGTTTTTTTAAAGATATGTTAGATATGTTTGTTTGTTTTTTAAAATGTCATGTCAGGCATGTGAGCATCTGGTTAAACACAGGAGAAAGTAGATGTGACTTTCTTCCCGTTACAGATTTCTCTCCATGATGCAGTTTACTGAGCGTCAAGATCCACAGAATAGAACCATTTAAAAAAAGTTAGAGCAAAAGAAACTGTGGATCAGGCATTTGAATAAAACATCAGACTGGTACATGCACACGTTTGTGTACATAGACTCAGCGTGGACGCTCTCTGACACAGACAATAGGTAGATAACTAATATTTTCTACTGATTAACCGTCCTGACAGTTTGAAATATCAAAGACATTTCAGAGCAGAATCATTTCTTCTTGAAAACACACACAGACGTCAGTCATTTCAATTTTGTATGACAGAAACCATCCCAGACGCATTAATGTGAGTGATTAGGACGTTTGTCAGACACCTGTACTCTGCTGCCACCTGCAGGAGAAAATCTTCAGTCACATTATTTTTCTGACACTCTAGCAGTAGCGGCCTGACCTTCAGGGGTTCCCTCCTCGGTGCTGGGTTTTCTGGGTCTCTGTTCTGTATTGAAGTGGTGTTGGGCAGTTTCTGATGGTTTATCTGTTTTTCCTCCTCTGTAACTTCATGGTGACTCTGTTTTCTCTTCTCTCTCTCTTCTTCCACTAATCGTAGACCACTCCTCTCTCGCTCTCGCCCTCTTTGCTTCCTTACCTCTCACTCTCCATCGGTCGCCTCCAGCCTCTGTCGTCTGAGGACACCTGCTTCAGCACCTACTCTAGCCAGTCAGACAGCCAGTATGGCTCGCCGCCACGCGGTTGGTCAGAAGAGATGGACGAGTACGGCCACACGCTGTACGTCAGCGACTATACTAACGAGAAGGTACGGGCTGATCTGTCTCTTTCCTCTGGTGGTTTCTGTGGGTGCATGGTGGACTGGATTTGGGGCTGATTATGGGGATTTTCTTGCAGTGCAGCAAAGTGAATGTCACCTCCACACTGATGAAGCTCTACAAGTACAAGTTCTACAGTAAATTACCACCAGTTGTTTAGTGTGGAGTAAACAATCAAAGCCTTGGACAACACAAGAATAAATGTACTCTCATCTGTCTGTGGTTTAAAAAGCTTTACAGTACGTTACTGCTCAAATACTTGGGTAATGTCAGGTCGTGTGTTTCTGCTCTGTGTCTGTGTGTGTTCGCACCACCAGTGGTTAAAACATGTTGATGACCAGGGCAGACCTTATTACTACAGCGCCGACGGCTCCAGGTCAGAGTGGGAGCTGCCGAAGGTAAGACTGCAGCCACTCCTACTGTTCATCAAGCCGAGGAGAGATCAGCAGCGTAGGACTTTAACTTTAAATTAGTAAAGGTGAAGAGAACAGTCTCTTCAGCTAGTTTGTTTTTTCTGACAATGAAAACACAAAAATACATCTGACATAAATAATTTAAAACAAGCAAAGCCACTAATGTGATGAACTAATGTTTAAAAATGATCAGTAATGATTGTTCTACAATTCTGAAATAAATAATAAAATGAGACGAGTAAGAAACGTTTTCACATAGTAGAAGGTGAGTCAGTGATTGTCCAGATGTTCACATGTCTGTGGTGACATAATGAAAGGGAAAAGCCCAACAAAAGTCACCATGGGGAATTCACATAGTTGGAAAAAGGGGTTATGCAGAGAAGGATCACAGAGGGAAGCGACAACATCCAGGAGCAGTAGATCTGAACTGTGTGTGCTGCAGACAGAAAGGCGTCACTTTAACAGATGGAGGACTTGTCATATTTAGGGGAAAATGTAAACATTTGACCTGTGATTCCTCGTTCCCTGCCTCCAGTACAACCTCTCCCCTCCCCAGCCGTGCGGAGACGCCACTAAAAGTCACAGTCTGGACAGAAAACACGTGGAGCCGATCGTCCTGACCAAGTGGAGACACAGCACCTACCTCCTAGACCCCAACGACAAGGTCTGACCCATAAAACACATCGTTTCACTGCCACCACAGAAAATCTCCACTGAAAATTAAACATAAAATCCACCTGTGTGTGTTTAAAGATTAGATTTTTACTTCAGTACAGGTGTTAGTTTGTATCTGTTGTGTTCACTGATGAGATGTTGGATGAACCCAGAGTTTCAGTTGTAGACTTGTCACACTGCAGCGGCCGTTAAAAACCAGGGGTTCCCGTGCAGGCTCCGCCCGCCTACACCCTTACAAACTCAAAGTCAGTAGCCCGTCACGCTGACCAATCAGTGCCCTGGCCCCTAATCTGAGCAGATAATCAGGCTGCATGAAGTTGATCACACTAAAGGAGGAAGAATCACATCATGTCAGATCAATTTGAGTAGTTTCACCAAGAAAACTCAACATTCAATCGGGAACCTGATCGACTGCAGCATTTAGGGCTTTGTCCACAAATTATGATGATGAAGTAGTTTGTAGTTGCATGTCTGAGAAATTAATAATCCAGTGGTGTCTCACACTTTCTTCAGCATGATAATCTCACAGCAAATCATCACACTCTCATTAACTTTCCATTGTTGCCTCATGTAACCATGTTTGTTTTCATCCCTGTCTCCTTACTAGGATGCACATCTTGGCCCGCCTCCTGATTCTGACTCCTGCCATTCGCCCCCCAAGCCCCCCGCCTCTGTTAGTACTCACCCCTTAACCTCAACTCCTCCTCCTCCTCCTCCTCCTCCTCCTCCTCCTCCTCCTCACCACCTATGTCCTGCATTAGGATTAACCTCGTGTCTGACTGCTCATTTCAGGGTTCCTACACAGGTCTGGAGATGTGAAAATGAGAATAAAAGATTTGTGTTGCAGTAAAAAAAAGTGTTACAGCAGAAGAATACTGAAACAGACAAACCTGTGTAGAATCACTGGTAATAATCAGCTCTTGTTGGAACCTTCTGTCACGGTGATTTGATTTTCCACATTTGATTTTCCTGATATGTGTCTTCGTCTCACTGCCTAAAAGTAGATTTGCAGATTTGTTTTGTCCTCCACTAAATGTACGTCAGCCTCAAGTCTGTGTGCACTTTCCTCTGTTCAGTCACTTCCTGCTGAGTCAGAATAATGAGGGTGTTCAGTTTTCCTCCTTCCTGACAGCTGTGGTTGTTTCGGTGGTGGGCTCATGTTGTGGTGGCGCAGTGACACATGTTTCTGGTTTACCTATATTTAGTTTTGACAGCAGCTTTTCCCTTCATTATCTTGCTGTGGTGTGTTTGTAACATGAGCTTTTGTCTCTGCAGCCCTCTGAAAAGTGCGCCTCTCTTAATGTGACAAAGATCACTGAGAACGGCAAGAAGCTACGGTGAGTAACTGTTAAAGCATGTTGATATTATACAGGACTATGTATTATTATCATTCTCTCACTGGCTCTTTTATTAATATTAGGAAAAGATAAACAAACTTAGGATTAACTAAATAAAGATTCTGTCAGTAACACTTCAAATAAACTGACAGTTTATATATTGTGTGTTTAATAAATTAAGTATTTTGTTTCACTGCTGCTTCTTTTTCCCGTTCGATTTTAGTTACAGTATGAACAGAAGTATTTTTGTGTGTCTGAACTCTGTTGTAGGAAGAACTGGACTTCTTCCTGGACAGTCCTACAAGGAACCCACCTGCTATTTACCAAGGGACAAGGCGGTAGCACCAGCTGGGTGAGTGACCGAATCCTTTTCCTGCTAAAAGAGACAAAAACCCGTCACGATCGTTCAAGGAACTGAGCTCAGGATGAAGAACAGTCTGTCAGCTCTGCTTTGTTGTTGCTGAGCAGTTGGTCACGTCACTGGAGAGGAGCTGGACTTTCTCTGTCCTGGATGTCAGACAGACCAGTCCCTTACGTTGGTGACTGCAGCTGATAGGATTGAAATACTAACGTGCACAAATAATGCAAACACAAGACACCCAAGTTTTTATTTTATTTATTCTAAGAATCTGATGTCTTTTACAATAATCACATTTCACAAAATTCACCTGCTGAGAGAAAACTGAAAACATCAAATCCCCAGCAAGAGTTTGTGGCCTGTGTTGCTGGAGATTTGATCTTTTCACTTTAAAGTGACAGAGTTGAGATAGAAGATGCAACATCATCCAAAAGACATAAACTGACAAGAGAGACACATAAAAGTCAGAAAACGACCACAACAAATCAAAAAAATGAAAGAAAAAAGCACAGAGACATAAAAAACTAGCCGAAAGAGACAAAATGAACAAAAACACATACATGATGGCAAAAAGAAATCTTTATCATAGTGTATCCAAACAGGCCACCTGTGTGTTAACCTGCCTTAACGTTGATTCTGTTCCTCTCTCTGAACAGTTCAGTCAGTCCAAACCAGAGATCACTGTGGATTTGAGGGGAGGCTCGGCAGAATGGGCCTCCAAGGACAAGTCCAGCAAGAAGCATGTTATAGAGGTGAGGAGGAGCTCCGATCCTGGTTTTGTTCATGCAGCCCAGTGTGATTAATAATTAGCCTCAATTACCTTTTCAGTCTGTACATACTGAACATGTGTTACCCTCCAGCTTTAAATCGTCAAATCAGGAAAAAAATCAAACACAACTTCAGTAGGGGCAACAGAGGAGGAATCATTCTCTGTCACTTGGCCCCAGAGTCCTTTACATCCTGTTGGCCAAAGGTTCTGGGGTCTGATGACACAAAATTAAACTCTGGGCTGAACTCCCAGCACCAGGCACCGCTCATCACCTGATTAATACTGTCCATATGGAGGAGGGTGGCTTCAAGACAAGTCTCTGGCTGTTCTTGAGTCACCCAGCCAAAGCCTATGACGATCCAGATCCATGTGAGGCAGCACACAGTCTGAACGCCACAACAGAGGGTTTTTATTATGTGTACATACTGTTCATGCTGCACTAGGTGTATTTGATATATTTGAATGTGTTTCACAAAATAATTTACAAACTATATCAAATAATAACACTGACATTCTCCTGTCTTAGAAAACAAGCTACTTTTAATTCCAACCACTCATACACTGAATTTCATTTTGTGTGTTCTGGTTGCAGGTGAAGACTCGTCAAGGAACAGAGCTGCTGATCCAGTCGGAAAACGACACCCTCATTAACGACTGGTACCGAGTTCTGCAGGACGTCATCAGCACCCACGTGAGGACACGTTCACCTACTCCACACCTCCTCCACAGTGATTTTAGTTTAGGAAACATGAGCAGCTTGTGTCACAGTAAAAATACTGATGATGGACGCCATTCTTAAAGATTAAGAAATTAGTCAGTTTGGTTTCACTTGTGGTCGACTCCCTGAGAGTCCAAAGGTGCAGCAGGAATACATTTTTATAACCAGTCTTATCTCGTATCCACGTGTGTGTGTGTTTCAGGCCTGGGAGTCTGATGAGGCCATAGAGGAGGACATGCCCGAGTCACCAGGTGGAGAGAAACATGACAAAGAGAAAGAGCACAGAGATTCCAAGAAAGGCAGAGGTGTGTGTGCTGTTCACTGGCTGTTACATTTTCACACACACCATGTGAATCTTTGAATTGGAAAGAGTCTCCATCCAGCCCCTGCAGGTCTTCATAGATATATAATAAAAACTCAGTCACAGACTGAAAATGAAAGGTTGTCTGTTCGGATCATGTGTGCTGATTGTACCTATAAAACAACTACTTATCAGTTCATTCCTTCAAAACATTGAGGACCGTCATGGCGATCAGTGTGCTGAAAAAAGTGGTGGACAACTCTTTCCTGTCTCATTTCTCCTCTGCAGCCATGAAGACCTCCACCAGCGTAGACGCCACCGACCACAAGAAGACCAAACACAAGCTGAAGAAGTTTCTCAGTGGCCGGCCGACGCTGCAGTCCATCAGAGACAAGGGTTATATTAAAGGTAAGAGAACCAAACTGTCCTCACAGGTTTTAGTGTTCCAGCCCAGAGTTTAAATCATATTTAAAGGTTTTTCTGAATTAGTTAGAGGAGAAGGATAAAAGGAGAAAACATGATGCTGAACATCGTGAATGTTTTTGACAGAGCTGCTTTTATCTTAACAGTTGTAAAGTTTACTATTACTTATAAGCATATAATAAAACTAATAATGAACTTTTAATACTTCTCCATATAACAGAAACTAATTCACGAGGACCAACCTGTGTCAGTTGTGTCTCACGTTACTTCTGTGTTATGGAGCTGTATCACAGGGTGAGAGGAGAGTGGTAGTTACATTCAGAGTAAAACACCGTTACTGTGATGACTTTCTGCAGTATAATAAAGCTCTGTGTAATACTGATGCTGAATGTTCAGCAGGGCTCTGACCCCAGGGTCATGTTTATGTCGAGCTGGGTCTGTGGTGGAGAACAGTGTGATAGACTGGATCCGCTGCCAGTCTCATGATAATCTCAAATAATCACACAGGAGACTAATGTGCTCATATTGTGAGAGACTCCGGACTTTGTACCAGGTTTTGTGACTGTTTTTGTTTTTGTGTCTTCAGATCTGGTGTTTGGCTGCAGTTTGTCCAGTTTGTGTCAAAGGGAGAACAGCACGGTGCCAGCCTTTGTCAAGATGTGCATAGACCACGTAGAGAACAGCGGTGGGTCACTTCACAAGATCTGAGGAGGAAATGATGCTGGTCTCTGTGTAATCAGGCTGAACTAACAAAGGCTGGATTTTACTTCCTCCTGATAACACAGGCAGTGTCAGATAACAACAAAAGAACAGTTTGCAGATACTGATATTTTTCTCCCATGATGCCTTGCAGCTCTGTGTGTAGACGGGCTGTACAGAGTTAGCGGGAACCTGGCTGTCATACAGAAACTACGCTACGCTGTCAATCATGGTGAGTAATGGAGAAGAATGACTGCAGAGTAAAATCACTGTGACTCCACTCCCTGAGAGTTTATAATACGTGTGTGTGTGTGTGTGTGTGTGTGTGTGTGTGTGTGTGTGTGTGTGTGTGTGTGTGTGTGTGTGTGTGTGTGTGTGTGTGTGTGTGTGTGTGTGTATGTGTGTGTGTGTGTCCAGATGAGAAGGTGAATCTGGCAGATGGGAAGTGGGAGGACATCCACGTGACCACGGGAGCTTTAAAGATGTACTTCAGAGAGCTGCCAGAGCCGCTCTTCACCTACACGTTCTTCCATGACTTTGTCAACGCCATCAGTACGTCCTGCAAATATCTGAATTTATTCTGAAAATCAGAAGCAGATTTACTGCATGTCTTTGTCCTCTTTATTCTCAAACCAATAATGTTTGCTGATTTCATGAGGTTAAAATGTTAAGTTAAATTAGACGTGTAAAACAATTTTTTGTTCTGCAGAGACTTCTGACTACAGGCAGCGAGTCCAGGGCATCAAAGAGCTGGTGAATAAGCTGCCGAAGCCAAACCACGACACCATGCAGGCTCTGTTCAAACACCTCAGGAGGTGAGCACGATGCAGTGTTGTCTAGTTGAGGAGATTTATGACTGGAGCGATTCACAGGCTTCAACTAATGGTTTTAAATGGTTTGATTTTATGTGTTTTTTTTGGGTAAATCTGCTAATATCAAAACCTCCATCCAGTTTTTCAAAATGACCGATGTGGTGTCTGAGAGCACCAGCTTGGTGCACTAGTGTTTATGGAGAGAATAAAAGATTTGTAGAAACACTTTTACATCAGCACACAAACAGATGGTGGCAGTAGTGCAGCATTTTACTCTTCTGTCTCTTCTTCTCTTGGAAAAAGGAGTCACCTCAGTTCAACTTTACTCTGTTCAGTTTATTTTTATAGCATCAAATCACAATAGAAATTATCCCAGGGCACCTTACAGAATAATATAGATGATATATATGAACCATCAAATCCACCATGAGCAGCCTTACACAACAGCAGAGAGGGAAAACTCCCTTAAACAGAAGAAACCTCCAGCAGAACCAGGTTCAGGGCGGTGGCCATCTGCCTCGGCCGGTTGGGGTGAGACAAGAACAATAATAAGCAGAAGGCAAAGCACTGGTCAGGTTGGCAGGGTCAGTAACTGCACACTGGAATCACACAGAGAGGAAGTTAATGACATGCAGCAGCATCACGTGAATGATTAGAGAGGAGAGGAGCTCAGTGTGTCTGTGGAGGTGAAGCAGCGTAACTGAGAGAAGGTTCAGAGTCCGATAAACGCAGAAGTGACCTGAGAGTCGGATGTGGAGGCACATCGTTCTGTAAAGTACCGGCTTTGTGTAGACACAGTGTTAACTCAGATATATTCCAATCACTATCTTTAAACCTCTGATAACGGACCCACTTCATCAGAGCGGTTTCTGACTTTGGTTGCGTCTGTTTTTAATTCTTCCTCATCATCATCATCATCGTCACTAACGCTCCTTCTTTCCTCCAGGGTGATCGAACACGGTGAGGAAAACCGCATGACCACCCAGAGCGTGGCCATCGTCTTCGGCCCCACGCTGCTGCGCCCTGAAACCGAGACCTGGAACATGGCGGTCCACATGGTCTACCAGAACCAGATAGTGGAGCTAATACTGCTGGAATATGAGAACATTTTTGGCAGGTAGACGGAGACGCCACAGATGAGCCTCTTGTTTTTTCTCTCTCTGTCTGTCTCCCAACACAGAGCTCTGCCTAGCACAGCATGGCCCTGCCAAACACAGCCCAGCCTGGTCCGGCCTGGCCCCCAGGCAGCTTCTCTTCATCTCAGACCTACCTGTGGTCACTGGCTTCTCCAAAACCTTGCGACCAAACCATCGCCAATGCGTCTCCTGAATCAAAACATAAGTGTAACTAACTAGCGACCAAAACGTTTCAGCTCTTTGCACTTTTCAGTCTCATTTTTTCCTGCAGCTGCGTTTGTGCCACTTTACTGCGAAGGCAACGTCCTCCTGTCCTGACACTGGATTCTTAAAACGAACAATAATCAGGCCGAACGACAGACTGAGACCAAAGGATCTGCAGAAACACGAGGTTTTCAATGCTGGATGCGACCTGGATGTACTGAACTGTAAACCTGTATAGACTCATCATCCCTGCATGAACCACACAGAAGAAACCAAACTGCTCTTTAACCTCAGCTGTAGATGTTTAGTCACTCAGAGGAAACAAGTTGGAGCTCGAGCTTAGAAAATATGTTTTTTTTATTTAGGAACTCGACATTCTTCCATTGTCTTGTTCTGTGTATTAAATGTTCTGTTCCTCAATCTCTTCCTCTCTTTCGTCCTGACAAACCGGACCGGGGTCCTCTGAACACAAACAGGTTAATGACACTCTGTATTATATCTGCGTCGCTTTCTTCTCAGCTTTAAGAACAAACCAGTCGGAGCATCAGCTTGAAAACAAACGGTGGTACACAGCGTTTCTTTGACTAATGGAATAAGGCTGCAGCCTTTAAACATGTCTCCACTGATGCATTTATACAGTGTTTTGTGTGTGTGTGTGTGTGTGTGTGTGTGTGTGTGTGTGTGTGGAGGTGGGGAGCGGGCGAATGGGTGGATGAATGGATTTAATGACAATATATTGTATAAATAGTAAATAAGAGTAAATATGCCTGGAGTGTTAAAACTATGAGGGACAAATCACTATGTTGTGATCAGTGTGTGACCAGCAGACGTGAGGAGTGAATCGTGAACGGGGATGTGGAGGTTTACATGGACGATTGTTAACGTAGCTTTGCTGAGAAAATGCTGACAGCTTTATCAAACTGGAATAAAAACCTCAAACAAATTTACTACGAAGGGGATTTTCTTTATGCTTCAGCCTCCACCTGGACGGTTTCCTGGCAGGTTGATTTTCAAACTGTTTCACTTACTTTTCCATGACCAGTCGTTTTCTCCCACAGCTCACACACTCTGTTTTTAATGACTCCTTTATGTTTGTACGTGTTCAATTAGAAAGTCACACGTTTAGGAAAGACCGAGACCACCAGGGACAGATCTACTCCTAAAACTGGAACAGACCATAATCTGTTCAAATCACTGAAACATTAAAAATAACTTGAACAGCTCAGACACTAAAAGCTTTTGTAACACATTTTGTTTAATTACAACTTTTACACGTTGGTAACTGGGTTAAATATTCTGTGTTTGTCTTTATGTGTCTGATTGTTTGTCTTTAAGCTTCGTCTTAATTAAAGAGACTGTTTGATTTGTACAAAGTTCAGATCTGCTTAAATAGAATTCAATAGAATTCAATAGAATTCAATAAAATTCAATAGAATTAAATAGAATTCAATAGAATTAAATAGAATTCAATAGAATTAAATAGAATTCAATAGAATTAAATAGAATTAAATAGAATTCAATAGAAGTAAATAGAATTCAATAGAATTCAATAGAAGTAAATAGAATTAAATCTGACGTGGATTTGACTCATCAGAGGTTTGTTCAGCTGAGTCCACCACGCTAACTGTTAGCAGCTACCGTTAGCCAACTCTGAACAAGGTGAGTATTTGACTAATTAAATGTTTGAGTAAATAATTTAAAGTTACATTTAGAATGTGGCTTAGTGTTGTTAACAAAGGTGTTTCTAACAGGAATGTGAAGATTCACAATATTAGGATTAACTAACACTAAGCCAATGTTAGCCAAACGCTAACTAGCTAAAGGTTACTACAGCAGTTCTAATAATTTAATTTAATGTTACTAATGTTGTAAAAAAACTAAAAGTATAAGAAAAACCAACATTACTAAATGTTATTTTACCAAGTGTTGATATAAGTTCATCTTTTTTGTTCCATTTCCAACATCAAACAGAAATTTCAATTAAATATTTTTGCTGTTTTTTTGTTATTTGTGAAAAACTGACGTAAACATAGTTATGTACAATAATTAATGATTATATGTTTTTACAGTAATATAATTTGACACTAAATGCTTTATTAATGCTAAATGGGACCGTTCTCTGTTGATCTGTCTATGTTGAATATACTATAATATAATGTGGATTTCTAATCATTAATCAATTAGACAGTGAACACAGATCAATTCAAAGTTTGAGCGTCCTCTACATTTAATAACTACAAACGTTTTCTGTTCCCATGTTTTAAATAGCTGCAGTATTGAGGTTTATGGATTCTGGTCTGGGTTAAACCTTAGTGATGGTTTCTTGGTGTGAGAAGTCAAATGTGCAGCCGTTCATCAGGGGCAGAGGTTTTCTGCTGTTCTACTCTATTTACTATTACTGGAAATAAATATCTTCTATTTCAGTGTCACATCCTCCAAACTAGTGCACATATTTTAAATAACGTGCAAATCCCCGAGTCAGAGTTTGCAGCGCACATGTTAATAGGCAGCAGGATCCAGGCTCTGAGTTCTGGTCTGGGTTAAACCCCAGTAATGGATTTTTTTTATTAAAGATTTCTTGGTGTAAGAAGCCAAATGTGCAGCGTTCAGCGGGGCAGAGGTTCTGTTATTCTGCAGTGGAAATAAATACTTTCCAACTCGGAGAAATTGCCAATATTTCAACTTTGACCTTCTGCTTTCTGACCTCACATGCTCTGGTGAGATCCACAGAACAGGACATATGTTCCTTTAATCATTCAGAAACTTCAGGCTCTACTGTAAACAAATTTAAAACAGATTTTACAAAGTTAACTACAGTGTCTGTTTGCTCCCTCAACAGCGTAACCTCATTTATCCTGGAAGTGTGTTTTGCTGAGCTTGCATGCTCTTTCTTTAACACTGTCCTACTTTAAACTGCTCCAGTTACTGCTGAGAGATGATAACATACTGAATACAAATATACCAATTAAACTGTATTTTCTAATGACTTTAACCTTATTATTGTCATATTTGAAGTATTAACCCATTAAAGGTGCAGTATGGTGAGTTTTCTACATCTTAATCAAATTATGACATGTTACTGTCATATGTCGCTTGCTCCCTCTCTCCTGAATATTTTCAATACTTCTCTGTCCACTGGGATTGTGCCAGATTATTTTAAAATTGCATCTGTGCAACCTCTTTTGAAAAAACCTGGTCTAGATCCCTCATCCCCCGAAAACTACAGACCAATCTCCAAACTACCCTTCATATCAAAGATTTTAGAAAAGTACGTGTCTAAACACCTACTTCTAGCCGCAGAAAACTATAACATCTTTGACGAATTGCAATCTGGTTTTCGCAAACACCACAGCACAGAGACCGCCCTACTGAAGGTAACCAATGACATTCTGTTGGCTTCTGATGCTGGTTTGTGCTCTATTCTTGTCCTCCTCGATCTTAGTGCTGCTTTTGATACAGTAGACCACCAAATTTTGTTAGACCGGCTAAAGCACTGGGCTGGAATAGAAGGCACTGCACTGGACTGGTTCTCCTCATACCTGTCCAACAGATCGTTTTGTGTTACAGTTAATAACTACAAGTCGTCTTTTTCTCCTGTAAAGTACGGAGTCCCACAAGGTTCAGTGCTGGGGCCAATCTTGTTCTCTTTGTATATGCTCCCTTTGGGACATATTATTCGCAAACATGGTGTTTCTTTTCATTGCTATGCTGATGACACTCAGATGTACTGTCCCTTTAAGATATCAGACCACGGGGGACTGAGTTCCTTACATGAGTGTATAAATGAGATAAAAAACTGGATGGCTCAAAATTTCCTGCAGCTGAATTCTGACAAAACAGAAATAGTTGTCATCAGTCCACAGCGTGTAGCCAGACACATTCTGCCCTGCACAGATTCTCTCTTAGCTAATTCTAAGCCCACTGCAAAAAGTCTTGGTGTTTGGTTTGATAGTAAACTTAACTTCGAGCATCATGTCAAAAAGCTTGTCCAGGCATGTTTTTATCATCTTAGAAATATCTCCAAAATACGTTCAATTCTTTCTTTTCATGACACTGAAGTAATCTTACATACATTTATTTCCTCACGCCTTGACTATTGCAACAGTCTGTTCACCTGTCTCAGCCAGAAATCTATTAATCGGCTCCAGATTGTTCAGAATTCAGCTGCAAGACTCTTAACTAGAAAAAGAAAATATGATCACATCACTCCTGTATTAGCTTCCTTACACTGGCTGCCAGTATTTTTTAGGATTGATTTTAAGATTTTATTAATAACTTTTAAAGCTCTGCATGGCCTTTCCCCCAGCTATTTATCCCAGCTTTTAAAGCCTTATGAGCCTGCACGTAGCCTGAGATCCTCTGGTAGAAATCTTCTGTATGTCCCCAATGTCAGAATGACTACTAGAGGTGACAGAGCCTTTTCAGTTAGAGCCCCTAAACTCTGGAACAGCTTACCCGAGCATATAAGATCAGCTGACTCAGTAACATCTTTTAAAACTCTCCTTAAAACATACCTCTACCGGCGAGCCTTTTGCGATCTTCTGTAAGCTAAAACAAATCGGTCCTTGGGAAGACTCTCCATTAGATTACAATGTCTTTACGTTGGAACTGGTCTCCCCAAGGACCGATGTGGTAGTTGTTTGTATTATTGTTTTGTTTGTATAGCTGTTTCCTGCTCCCTATCCGGTCGAGGCAGATGGCCGTTTAACTTGAGCCTGGTTCTGCTGGAGGTTTCTTCCCCCAGGGGGAGTTTTTCCTCTCCACTGTTTGCCTAGTGCTTGCTCAAGTTGATCTTGTTGGGCTACATGTGTTTCTTGTCTGTCTTGTGAAGCACTTTGTAACATATGTTTAGAAAAGTGCTCTATAAATAAATTTATTATTATTATTATTATTACTGCACAAGTTTCAATATTTGGTATCTGCTAATACCACACCAAGATGTCCCTCTGTGGGCACCTCTGAATCTACAGAAACAGGAGGTAAGGTTGAGATAAACCACATTAAAGTGCAGGTTTCATCAGTATACGTTTGGGCCCTTTATTGTTGTGGAGCGATTTAAAGTCTTTACATTTACTTTATGTTAAAACATATCCATAGTTTCATCATGGAAGAAAAAAGGAACAGAAATCTAATGTTGCCAGGGTAACATATGAAAATGATTTTCATTACTGTTTATTTTAAAAATGAAAAAATCCAAAGGTCAAGGTTTTGTTCAAACACATCAAAATTCAATCTACAGCAATTTACAGTTAATTTAAACAGAAAAGCAGCAAATCGTCACATTTCAGAAGAAAAAATCAGGAATTGTTAGAACCAGGCTTCATTGTATGGCTGACAAACAAGCACATGAGAAATGATTCATGAAAAAGTTTGTGGATATAATTCATGTAAATGTGAGTTAAGAACTCGACACTCCTTGGTGAAACATTTGTGAACCTCGACCTTGCAGCATGGCCTTGGATTTACAGTCGCTAAAATGTAAAAGTTAATATCAGGACTCTGTTCATCGAGTGAGGAGCTTCTGCTGTCGCTGTCCTCCACCCTCAGCATCCGCTCCACTTCACCTTCAGCCCTTTGTGGCTCCTGCTGATAAGACAGAGCTAATATCTGCTCAGTCGCTTGCTGCATGAGGGGCGATAAACACAGGCTGAGCTGCTGTCCATCCGCTCAGGACAACAGGAACTGGAGTCTGACACAGGTTCTGATACTGTACTCTCTGTAAATGAGTTATTTTACTATGGATCTATTGATTTATCATGTCAGAAAATAGACTAAATGTACAAATGCCACCATTTCCTAGAACCCCAGGTCACATCTTCACAGTGGATTGTGAATTGTTGGGCAGACAAAACCAGTGTATTAAATTTCTAATGACAGTAGAAACATGAAAGCAGCTTCGCACGTTTTCTGTCATTGACTCGACTTTCAGCCGTAATATGAAGGATGCAGGTTGTGAAACAGACTCAATCAGACATTGAAGGCAACAAATAATATTTATATTTGTGAGATGCTACAAAACAAACTGACTCAAAAACATGTAGCTGTGGAAACGGATCTTGCAGAATGAAGGTAGTGACTCTTGATGTGTTGGACTCCTTGTGTTTATAGTTTTATTTTTGTGATGTGACCGAGGAAAAGAAAAAGAAATCATCTGAATAGTTCTGTGACAGCTGCTCTGGACTTCAAGCTGAACTTCTGCTGAACCTCCCACAGTTTGGTTAAACTTAGTGTCTGTGTGTTTCCTTAATGAGACGTCTTGAGTGTCTGTTACATTAATTACCACAATATTTCCACATTGATTTCAGTTGAATTCCTGAGTGACCACTGACATCGGAGGATGGGGAGACGTCACTGAGATGGATGCAGAGACGTGTCAGGTCAGAACACAAACGTACCGTACATGTCCACACATTCTTTAATGTGTTCTCTGACTGTATGCATGTCTCCACCTCAGAGGAAGTCCCTCTTCATCTACACACATGTATGTACACAGATAAGACCTCCTGTGTGATGCTTGCTGTCACTTCTGCATGGTAATTACTCTCCTTTGAATTTCAAACCCATGCACAGTCTCACTTTGAGGCCGACAGGGTTCCTCTCCGCTCACAGCTCTGCACGATGATTACCTTCCCCGCAGTCATTTATGTTGCCAGTGCCGCTACACCTCTCTGCTGTTAACCCTGACTGAATGCTAACAGCCAGGTGGGCTGAGTGTGTCGACATGTAGTTCACTTCACTCCAGTGAATGGGAACCAGAGAGAAATAGAGACAGAGGGAGACTTTATATGCACGATCACCACTTCGCACTGTGTAGCCTTGCGGTACTGAATGTTCCTCGGAGGTGTTACAGGGAGTCTTCTGAGTATGAGAACACTTTAAAAACTTTTCTACCCTTTAGGAAATTTTCATTACTCTTAAACACTGGCTTGGAAATGACAAAGGGAAAAACTGACCTCATTTATAGCTCAAGGTGTCTTGTTAACAGGTTCATTCACTGATCCCTATTCATTTTTGACACTTTTTGTGCTGCTGCATTTTTTGTGCAGGTTTGCTGTTGGTGTCTGGATCATTGGCACCTCTTATGATCAAGACCACCTCAAACACTATGTGTGACTTAACACATCACACATGAACCTGTGATTACACGTTTCAATCTGCCTCCGCACTCGGACAGAACCTGTGACTTCTGCTCTCACCTAGCAGTAATAGTAATAATCTGTATGGGTCAGACTATTTGTTGGCTGTCGATGTGGAGTTCCTGGCGACTTGATGCTGTGACCATTTCAATAAAGCTTAAGCACAAAGAGATAATTATGGCTTTATGGTGATTCTGCCTTGGATGGAGAACGAGAATGTGGGAAAAACTAGCAGATGGCTGGAAGACGCATGTCACTGTGCGTCTGTTCTCCAGCAGTCTTTGCACCAGTGGCGCTGGGACCCTGCTCCCTCTTCATGTCAAACAGTCTGGCACGACTGAATTAGGTTGAATGTGTGTGTGTCTGCTCAGCTTTAGGTGCCAATCACAGGGAATGTACAGTCAGTAACAACGCTGTGCTCCACGGTGTAGTGTGCACGCTGTAGTCGTCGTTGTGACATGGCTCTGTTAGGGCTCTCTAGGCTGTTTAGAAAAAACATCAAATTGGTGCCTAAAGGGTTTGCATGTTGAAATAACTCTGAACCAGAACTAGTACCGGCCCAGAACTAGCAACTACTTCACATTGTGGTACTTGTGGTGTCTCTGAGAATCAGGGAGGAGCTTAGAGTGGACAGAACACATGAATTCCTTGTACTTGTCTAAACTTAACTAGACTTTAACAACAAAAGATTGAACAACAGTGAAATTATTTTGGAACGGTCAGATTTATCATTCTCGGCTGTTAACCAAGCCGTTTTGTTGAGGAAGCGTTGGCGTTGTTTGCTCTAACAGTATAACAACCACAGAAGTCTTGGCTTTTCTCTCCACATGACTTTGGACTTCAGTGGTTGCTGCAGGTTTTGTGCAAGATCTTTATTAAGATCAAGAGCTCCAGGTAGCCAACAGGCTGTGTCTGACTCCTTCTGAAGGGCAGAGAAACCAGTTAACCACCAAGATACAGCCTGCTTGAAATCTGCTCAGAGTTTCCACCTGCCTTTTTTATCCTAGATGTATCCAACTGTAGTCACTTCTTATCTGTCAGAGCAAGCTGAAAACTCACCCTGTCAAAATATATTTCACTCCTTCCTTCCCAGATTTTCTCCCTGAACCTTCTCTTCTCGAGCAGAAAGACCCCAAATGATATCTATTTCTGTGTTCAGTGCCTTATCCATATGGAGAAGAAGTGGTTTATGTTGTGATAACATTGAGGAAAGGTGATTTACAACAGAATAAAAAATGCAAAATGAGTTATCTGCACAACGAAGGAGCAGAGAAGTTTAGAAAACAGTAATTACAACATAAAAAGGAATATTTTAGAAAAGTTACTGTAATTCAACATATTTTGTGTTTGTGTGTAAATCAACAAAAGCAGGTGTGGAAGACTTGTGAAATACTTTCTTCTTGGTTGTGTTGGTTGAGACCAAACTAAATCCACACCCCTCTCTGGATGTTCAACTCTACTTAATCATCAGTCATTTGCTAATCCATTTGAAGCTAAGCATCACTGAGCAGATGGTCTGACTCATTTGGCACTAAATCACTCCAAAATTAGAGATCTACTCTTTGGGGTAAAGTGACGCCTGCTTCATAAGATGATTGATGGTCTGAAGCCCACAAATTGGAAAAGGTTTAGTTCTCGGAGGCAGGTTTTAATATTTAAATATTTCAGCCCTGAACAGATGCATGTTATTCTTCGCTGTCTTAAGAATAGATGACAGACTCATGAAGCTACTGTGTGGAGTTT
Source organism: Anabas testudineus (assembly GCF_900324465.2). Lineage (NCBI taxonomy): Eukaryota > Metazoa > Chordata > Actinopteri > Anabantiformes > Anabantidae > Anabas > Anabas testudineus. The sequence continues at coordinate 21,376,386 of NC_046626.1, read as the reverse complement.
TGTTTGCTTGTTGTATTTTAAAGTGGATCTTAATAAAAAGATTTCCTACAAAGGTGGAGTGCAAATACTCCAGAAACAGTGAAGTTTCACGTTTTCTGGTGGCCTAAATATTAAAGAAGTAATCTTGGGTTTGACTCACACTGGACCAGGACTTCCTGGATTACTTGGGGCAGGGAACTGAAACATCGGTGCTCGTCCCTGAGTTTCCCTTATAGACATTTAATCCACAGTTGCTTCAGCTTATTGTGGGTGTAGTAGGCAGCCTCCAGGTGTGTATGACTGTGACTCAGTGTGTTTTCATGTACTAACACAACTTTAAGTAGCTTTTTTGACTAAGCTGATTTCTAAACTTGTCATATAAACAGGTTTTCAATATAGGTGTAGAAGATTAGAGAAGACTGATTTCCCCAGGTACATTTCTTCTGGAGAACACCAACTTCTAACCAGGTTTCTGATTGTATGTGTGCAGGAGGTGCTAGAAGACAGAGGAGGTGATTAAGCAGAGCCATGACTCCACTATAACTGAAACTACTGTTTCCCTGATTACCAGCGTTACCTGGTTTCTCTGAGTAACCTTCTCAGTTAAGTGCATGTAAATGCAGTGTCTGCCACCTCTTTCTGAAAACCTCAGCACTTTGTAAAAAAATAAAAGTCTATTTGCAGCAGCAGATTGATGTTTTTAATTCTTAGTACATGAGGAGTACACATACTGTACTATACTGTACTCTTTACATCAGGACTGCGTGTGATCATCCAACACACCTGCACCATGTCATGCAGTGTTTCAGCAAAGGTTGATTAACTGTTTTTACTAGATGGTATTTGACATTTGGTATTGGGACACAGTGCAGTGACGGACTGGCCTCGTGCAGCGTTAACCTTCAGTGAATCTGTGTTGTTCAAATAAATGACATGAAAAACATGGTGTCAAATCTAAAAATGTACAGACAACTCCAGTTACATTTTAAACTCCAACAGATTCTCTTACTCACAGACGCTATTTTGTTTTGGATGACAAATTTCATAATGTCTGCTGGCTGTGGTGGTGACACAAATCGGTAGTGAAAGTCACAGAGTCAGATCAACACCAGCTGTGTGTGAGAGTGGCAGGCATTAATCCAAAAACTGTTTCTCCAACATGCCTCAGGGTGCAGCTGTCTCCATCAAGGGCAAATAATAGAGCAGATTAGCATAAAGTGTCAAGAATCAGCTCAGGGATTTGTCGCCACACGGCTGCATACTTTCTGCAGGAAATATATTCACTGCATAAAATAAAATGTGGAAAAACACGTCCTTCTAAACTTGCGGCTTCAAGGCTCGCTAGTTGTTTTGTTTTGCTTTTGTTTGTTAAGACACTGGGAGCATTCGAACTAATCTGGAATCATTAAATGAATCCTGCAGCATCTGCTAACAGAGCATGCTTGGTTAGATCAGCGAGCTTCCCGGTCCACGGGGAGATCGTCAAACAAAAGCTGAACCAACGTTGAGTTGTGATTTTACTTGTTCACTCAAGTTTGTCCAGTGTGTTGGCTCCGAGCTGCGCTGTCTTGCCTGATTACTCCCAACGAGTTCCACCTCTTGGCCTCATTCGCTGTCAACAAGTTCCGGTGGAAAACATTACATGCTTCGATTTCTGGAGTGATTAACATAATAACTGCCCCCTCTGTCACCGTGAGCCAGGTCTTTTTACTTCATCTTAATTTCTAAAACCATGTGGTGTAGGAACAAACTCTTCCTAGAAAAGCACAATGCAATATTTAATACTTTCTGCTGCACCTAACTGGAAGAAGACAGATAAGATAAATCGTTGATTTGTTGCATGTGAAGATGGAGGACGCTTGTTGACAGGGAAACTGTCCATGTTTGTGTTTGTTGAGTTGCTCTGGAAGGAAAGGACAGTGTTTTCTCCATGTTTTCACCACTAATCAGTTTTTCACTGGAACCTGCCATCGAGCAACATAAGAGTCCTGGAAATCACAGCAGTTTGAATTAAAGTGGGGGAATCCTTTTGCTCCGTGTAATGCAAGTTAAGTGGTTTAACTGTGGAGAGGAGAATAATGCTGGGAGGCTGCAGGAGTGAAACTGAAAAATGGAAAGAAAAGCTGAGATACTGAGAGAGAGACAGGCAGTCACTCTGAGTTATGTAAATGTCCACAAGCTGTTTCCAGTAATCACTCTCCATTGTAGATTGTGGTGTAACTGTGCTGCTGTTTGCTGCAGATAAACCTTTGGAGCAGTCCGGTCTCCACTGGATTCTATCAGGAGGCCGTCAGACAGAAAGTTTTGGCTTAAAAAAGCAGCAGTAGTTTTTCCTCTTTGTCTCTGCACCAGCAAGGTGATGCAGCATGTGAAGCGAAGATGCAAGCAGACAGAGAGAGACAGACAGAGACAAGATAGCAACACCTCAGTGTCATCATATGTACATACTGCTCACCGGACACGCTTATCTGCAGCTCACACTACTGAGAGTGCACAGACTCTGAGTTTAGATGTTCCCAGTGGAAATAAACCCAGTGAGAATGAAAGGGATGCTCGGCTCGTTCAGCCTCACAGGCACCGTGTGTGTCTTTCTGCTGTTTGTAGCCCTATCAGGAACTTCTCTGACAGTTTTCTCTCCAGTGACTTAAACTTTCTGCAGTTTGTGTTTAAATGGAGGCAAAAACTGAACATTCAGAAATAGATAAATGTTAGAAATAGAAATAGGTTCTGTGATTGACCAGTGAGTGGAGGTGAATGGTGGTGATTGGCTAGCTTACTGGTGGTGAAACTGAAGGTTAACACATGATGGAGGGGTTCATTTTAACACAGTGAAACACGAGTTATTGAGAGTGATTAAAATGATGCCTACCAGATAGACTACCATCTGGGTCGGCCACTGGAGATGAACCTTCCTCTGCCATGTACAGGATCTACTCTTAAAGGAGGAGAGAAGTTAAAGTAGCTGAAATTATGAAGTTTTATGTTCACGTCTGTGATGTTGCCTGTTTTGTAAGAGAACATGGTCTGATACCAACTCTGATGGCTTCGGGGGGGTCACTCAACGTTTGACATGTAGCTGTAGACTGTAAGTTTATGAAATGTTAAAAATATAAATTGAATGGGAGACAGAGTAGATGTATTTAAGACTAAAGCAATGTACAGAACCCATCAGGGAAGTCACTACAAGAATAAATTAATAAAACTAAGTGATTTTTGGATTATAGAACAGCGAGTGTTTGTGTATGTGACACAGAGTTTATCCACAGTCTTTCCTCTGAATTTATTTTCTAATGTTTTATCTGTTTCCTTCGAGATGAATTAGTTTAGGACATCTGTGGAGAAGAAGTCATTTATATACTGTATAATTCTGTAAATTCACAGAACCAAAACATCCTCACAGTGTCCTCTTCAGCTCCTCCTGCTTTCATTTATATTTAATCCCACGTGCTTTAATCTTTGGTTTTAAAGAAAATCCTGCTACTAAATGGCTCCTTTCTATTTGCTCAGGCGTTGTGTGGAGGACAGAGATGTTTGATGACTCTAAGCCACTCAGAGTGAAGATTATAATTACTCCTGCTGCAAAGTCTGAGTGAAGCAGAAGCAAAGCTTTTCTTCTGCACTTTCATGCTACAGTCTCCTTATGAATACTTTCACTTGCAGTAATATCAAACTCTGTTTATCAGTATTGTGGTGCAAACACAGATGACACTGACTGTACAGATGTGTCTGTGGTGGGATGAGCTCAGTACTGAAGCTAAAGCTGTTTGCTAGTTAGTACGAACAAGGTGAGGTGATAAACAGGAAAATCATTAGCATTATATCTCACAGCTGTTGCTCACACACCTGACGTTCATTACTTATTAACCTGATAACTATCATTAGGGGAAATCATGCAGCTAATGAGGCATCTGTGCACTAAACAATTCAATAATAACAACAGCTTCAGACATGAAGAGAAACGCTCTGAACAGACTATACTGTGGCTGTGTATGTGTGGCTCTCTGAGGACGTTTTATCTGCTGCAGCTGAATGTTGATGGTAAACAAAAGTCCTCATAAGCTTAGTTTCTAATTCTTCCTGCACAACAAGTCCAAGGTCGTTTTATCACAGCGACATTAACAACAACAACAGGAGGTGTTTCTGTCCAATGAGATTTGGACTTGTTCTCAGACTGGAGCTTGTCAGGTGGACGGGCGTCCTTGGCTCAAGTCCAGTTCCAGTGTCTGGACAGACAGGATGAACAGGGAACTCTGATTAAAGACAAGCTGGTAAAACTGACTGGATTTAGAGTCTTCAGAGAGCCGCTCAGCATTCATACGAGCTCTGTGTCTCTGTGGATAATAAGAGAAATACTGGGAGCTTTAAATCTGTATTCAGTGTATTCATGCAGCTCTGGAGAGCGGATGTCTGCCTGAAGGAAACCAGATGCTTGTTACTGTTTACAACAGAGAGAATCATTAGCTTATTATTACATAATATCTGTACAATGGTGTCTATTAAGAACTGTACTGACGCATATGAAGAACACAGTAATAGTTGTATCTGCAGTAAATTGTTTGTTTTAACATCACATTCAGATTGATGAACATTATGGAGAAACATCTGTTTTAGAACAAACTATAGGGAGGATGCAGCAACCAAGCAGGAGAAGGAAACCGTTCATGTTGCTGTTGTTTTTATTAAGCATGTGGCTGGAACTTCAAACTGTGATGTCGTCCATTTAAGGCTGATATTCTAACTGTTAAAACTGCCGGTAACTTTCAGGTCATGCCTCTGATGACAAATGAATAAACACAAATGGAATATCAGTGCTTGTTATCCATTTAATACATTTTTGATTTGAGCACAAAATTAGAAATTAGAAAAGAAGACATTATCTGTTTTTTCATTTTGGTTTTGGAAACGAAAATGGAAAAACAGCTGGTAATTTATTTTTCTGTCACCGTCATTGGACGTGTGGTCTAATAACAACTGAATAAATCAGGTCTCTCCTTCAGTCTGTATCTGCAAACAATTTGAGTCACAGTTAAGAAACTGTCACTCATTTAAATAGTAAAAAACAGTAAAACAGTAAAAACAGGAGCAGAGCATGTTGTGTGTCTCCTGGATTGTATTTGTACATGTGTTACAGAGTGGGTCTGAGCTGGGTTCGGATTTTTAATGCTGGGTTTTGTGTTGGAGCAGAGTTGCTGTTGACTGTGTTTGAAAAAGAAAAACAACAACAGTCTCAAAGTGGCAGACATCAGAGACAGAATGAGCTGAAGGACAAGGTCAGCTCCAGACCGATTCTCAGACTCTGCCAAACAGGAAACAATCAGGACTCCAGCAGGAGGATTAGTGTGATTAAAGCTCTGGATGGTGGAGCTGCTGATGGACAGTTAAGTGTGTATGTGTGTGTGTGTGTGTGTGTGTGTGTGTGTGTGTGTGTGTGTGTGTGTGTGTGTGTGTGTGTGTGTGTGTGTGTGTGTGTGTGTGTGTGTGTGTGTGTGTGTGTGTGTGTTCATCAAGTGATGTTTTGTTTTCAGAATAACAGAAACAGAAACTTCTTCCTTTGTTCTGACAAATCCATTCTTTTCTATAAATTTTCCATAGTTTTGCTTCCATGATTCATCTGTGCGAACATTCATTACCATGGGAACACTGTAGTTTCCTGTTAATGACAGAGACGTGAAAGAGACAGAGACTGAAATGTTAAAACACTGTGCTACAGTAAAACTGCTGCGAGGCTCTGAGAGTCCAACAAATTCCCCCAAACAGCTGGTGGTCTAAAATGTAAATAAAACCCAGATTGGGTTTTTAAAAATGTGTGCTCAATTTGATGAAAGTGTGTCTGTCACTAGCACTTATATCTGGTGTTTTCTTTATTTGATAGATGTTTGTGTCCTGACCTGACCTGGCAGCTCTGGCTCCTTCAAGGTGATGTGCAGTGGCAGGAAAAGGTGAGTGAGGCCTTTGGAATAACCTGTGTTCATGTCAGCAGATCACGTCTCAGAATCAGTTTAGGACTGAAATAGTCAGAAAATTTTCTATTAACGTAACAATAATGACAGTAGACGACAGCACTACTGCCGCCCCCATGATCACATGTTCACAATTAATGTAAATCAGTCACAACGACTTTAATAAACAAAACCGTTTCTTCTCTAACCCATAACCAAACAGTTTTATTGACCCAGAACAGCGTCATTAAGTGTTAGAAACATCGCAGTCTCCTGGAAACGCCAGGTTAGGGCTCCCCTGGTACTCTCCTACATTATGCTGGAGATAGAAGAAAAAGTAGAACCAAAATTACATCACTGTGAAAATTTGTGTCCAGTTAGGAGTGATTTCCTACACTGAGAGTCTGTGGAGGAAATACAGCCTCTGGAGTCCAATCAGCGAAACGAGATTGGAGGTGTGAGTTACCTACTTTGACTTACAAAGTGCATTTTGACTTTGCTAATCAAAAGAAACTTCCTCCTCCGCTTTTGCAAAGAAGAGATCTCAGAAGACTCTATCGACCTGAAACTGTAAAGGGTTTAGATCTTCATCAGTTCTCAGTTACGGTCACTTCGCAGTTTCCAGTTGACCTTGGACAAACGTGTAGAAGCACTATAGACATGCTTCCACACATGTTCACTAGAAAACAGATAATAAAACAAAAGTCCTGGTTTGCAGAGAAACTGTTGATGAGCATTATTGAATCTCCATTTGATGCCATTTTTGAAGTCATTCCCTCAGTATCCCCATAAAGAAACTTTAAACGTGAGACACTTCCTACCCTGAGAGGAGGGTAAGAAGATAATGGGACATGCAGAAAAGAAATGAGGTCAAAGAAACAAAATGAGAGCAGCAAGCAAAAGGGCAGACGCTGAAGGGGAAGAGAGCACGGCAGGAGGTGAGGAGAAGAAGCAGCACACTGACTCTGGCCCTCTCATTATAGAGGTCATTAGTCCTTCTTCTCCTCCGGTGCTGATTAATAACATTGGTTAGATCAAAAGGCCGCTTAACTCAAGACCTCTGGTCTGATTAAAGCACGTGGGATTAAAAAATGAGGTCATCAGAGTTACAATATGAGGCAGAGCTGCAGTGAACACCGCTTAATGTGTATCTTCAGTCAACCTTCACAACAGAACTAATGTTGGATGAGACGACAGCCGACTGCGTGTGGACAGATACAACAGGCGTGTTTTGATTTTGTGTTTGAATCTCTTGTATCACCATCCCTGCTCGCTGATGAAGAGAAATCCAAATTCACACTGATTCTTTATGAAGAATCTTGTGTCTAATTTCATAAACCTGGTCTCCCGTTAGAGTCTCTCTCTCATTCAGCAGTCCACCTGGCTCAGTTTAGATTTGAATTCCTCCTCTCGGCAGTGTTCATTACATGTCTAATTGTCTTGTTACTTTATTGGCTGACTTTCCTGCAGCTCATACAGCAGAAGAGAGAAGCAGCTGGGTTGTTAATGACTGCAGAGAAGAGCCAGAGTCAGACTGAAGGTTCAGAAGACTCACTGACAAACTGCTGTTTACTGTACGTCCATCTTCAAACTGAACCAGGACGGTGTCTTTACAGCACAGCCGTGTTTTCAAATGTGATAATAACAACGCAGCAGGAGGTATTTTGTGAAGGAGTATTTATGTGATGTAGAGAGACTGTGGTACAGTGATATTCAAACAACATGTCTCAGCACTGAAATGACTGTGTGGTTAAATCTGTGTCCCTCCTCAGTGACAGGTTTCTTTCTGTAAGAGTCCAGGATTCAGAAGAACTACAGACTTAGAGAGTGCTGCCTGTTTTATCACAATACTTTATTGTGGTATTTTATTTGACCATCACTTGTACTGAGGAAGTGATTAGTTTGGATACATATTAAAAAACTAATTAATATTAGTTTTTTCATCTCTCATTAAACCCCACATGTGACTGTGAACATATTATTTCCTGTGTTTTACTCGTATCCACAGTGATTGTGAATTGGACTCCCAAACCTCGGATGACCTACACTCAGTATTGTACCTGAACACCTCCAGTGTAGACTCACACAAAAGTGACTAAAGTTTAACTGATACAAACTTTAAACTGTATCAGTTCTTCTGAAATTACCAGGATAGATTTTCTTTGAAGTTCACTCAGATAATTTCATCAACAGTCCGACTCGGTCCAGGTACAAGAAGTACTGCTGCTTCCTAATGAAGCCGCTACAGCGAGCACCAGACCTGCAGACATCAGAACTCTCCTCCTCCACATTTGCTGCAACGTCCTGCTGATCTGAGCGCGAGATCAAGGCAGCGTGAGAGAGAGATGGAGAGAGAGACAGGCAGGATCAGACAGAAGAGGGAGAGACAGCTTATTACAGCAGGTGGAGAGAAACCCCTCACAGGTGGTTCTACTCTGCATTCGCTCCTTATCTGAGATTCTCGCCTCTCCCTGCGCTCTGTTTAACGCCTTAACACTTATCAAATCATTAATTAAGCCTGCATCAAATCTACTCCCACAGTGCGAGTGTGTTTGTGTGGGTGAGGAGAAGTCATCATGTTCTGGTGTGAACGTCTCAGCGTCGAAAATCTGATTTCTTCTAAATTAAACACGTCAGAAATCACATCTGCATAAAAGGAAAACGTCTGAAGTGACTGCAGAGAATAACATATTAAAACAAAACGATGTGTTAAACTCCAACAGACTGCAGACAGGTGTTGGAGTGTCTGTGGGATTCAGGGATGCATGTTGTCATCAAAAGTAGTTTTGAGCTGGACATTTACAGTATTTGATAACACAGAGCTGTACTGACTGTTTTTTTAGGTTGTTTCTTTATGATTTGTCTAAATCTCTTGAGATTTCTCGACATTTTCTGCTCTCTGCCCCCAAAGCCCCGTGCTTGATCCCATAAGTCCTGAAAGGTGTAATTTCTTATTAGTACATAGTACTAGTACATGATGTTTTGAACTCTTCTAACGGTATTTCCTGGATCCTCATTGACTCGTGTAGGTGGTCAAAGGGTTTGTTGTGGAGAATTATAATTTTAGTCCCTGAGATGTATCTGGATAAGAAATAAGTCATCAGTTGATCTTGTTTACATCAACGTTAGCTGCAAAACACGATGACAGGTGATTTACTGTTCCTCTCTACTGGTAAAAGATGTCGTGGATTTGTTTCTTACTGCTTTACTCTAAACTTAATGATGACATGAAAAAGATATCACTTAGCAACAGGAGGAACGAAACAGACGTCTCCAAAGAAACTCAGAGCTTTTTAGTTTGTTTAGTTCAATGCATCAAACAATTACAGGAAACTATAGTTTCAAATGTATCAAACACGTCAACCTGCTGTCTACTGTGCTGTCTCATGTTCACTCATGTTGATTTATTGCTGAAGAACTAACCCACAGTTCATCCAATATATCCAGATGTTAGGAGCAGATTAGGTTTTTTGTTTGGATCTTTTGATTGTATTGGGAGAAGTACTACTACTACTTCTACTACGACTACTTGTACACATCCGATATTACACTTGATATTTCAGTGTGGAATAGATGTGAATTTTGTTTAAAGGACACTGGTCTTTTCCTTTTGGACCTGTTTGATTGTCCCCTCCCTGAACTGCCACCTTACTGTGGTGGAGGGGTTTGCGTGCTCGAATGACCCTAGGAGCTATGTTGCCGGGGGCTTAAGCCCCTGGTAGGGTCTCCCAAGGCAAACAGGTCCTAGGCGACGGGCCAGACTAAGAGCTGTTCATAAACCCCTTATGACGAGCGAAAGATCAAGGTCGGATACGTCGCCCGGATTGGCGTCACCGGGGCCCCACCCTGGAGCCAGGCCTGGGGTTGGGGCACGTAGACGAGCGCCTGGTGGCTGGGATCTCTCCCACGGGACCCGGCCGGGCGCAGCCCGAAGGAGCGACGTGGGACCGCCTTCCCGTAGGCCCACCACCCGCAGGAAGGCGCATAAGGGGTCGGTGCAGTGTGGATTGGGTGGCAGCCGTGTGGAGGTGCCTCGACAACCCAATCCCTGGACAAAGAATCTGGCAATTGGGACATGGAATGTCACCTCACTGGGTGGAAAGGAGCCTGAACTTGTGTTGGAGGTTGAGCGGTACCGGCTAGAGATAGTCGGGCTCACTTCCACACACAGTCTGGGCTCTGGAACACAACTCCTTGAGAGAGGTTGGACTCTCTTCTACTCTGGAGTTGCCCATGGTGAGAGGCGGCGGGCAGGGGTGGGCTTGCTTATAGCCCCCCAGCTCAGCTGCCATGTGTTGGAGTTTTCCCCGGTGGACGAGAGAGTTGTTTCCCTGCGCCTTCGGGTAGGGGATAGGTCTCTCACCGTTGTTTGTGCCTACGGGCCAAATAGCGGTGTAGAGTACCCAGCTTTCATAGGGTCTCTGGAAGGGGTACTGGAAGGTGCTCCGACTGGGGACTCTGTCGTCCTACTGGGGGATTTCAACGCCCACGTGGGCAATGACAGTGATACCTGGAGGGGCGTGATTGGGAGGAACGGCCTCCCTGATCTGAACCCGAGTGGTGTTTTGTTATTGGACTTCTGTGCTAGTCACAGCTTGTCCATAACGAACACCATGTTCAAGCATAAGGGTGTCCATCAGTGCACGTGGCACCAGGACACCCTAGGTCGGAGGTCTATGATCGACTTTGTGGTTGTGTCATCTGACCTCCGACCATATGTCTTGGACACTCGGGTGAAGAGAGGGGCTGAGCTGTCAACTGATCACCACCTGGTGGTAAGTTGGATCCGATGGCGGAGGAGGGAGCGGGATAGACCTGGCAGACCCAAACGTATTGTGAGGGTCTGTTGGGAACGTCTGGTGGAACCCTCTGTCAGAGAGGTCTTCAACTCCCACCTCCGGGAGAGCTACAATCAGGTCCCGAGGGAGTCTGGAGACATTGAGTCCGAGTGGACCATGTTTTCCACCTCCATTGTCAATGCGGCTGTTCGGAGCTGTGGCCGTAGGGTCTCTGGTGCCTGTCGTGGCGGCAATCCCCGAACCCGGTGGTGGACACCGGAAGTAAGGGAAGCCGTCAAGCTGAAGAAGGAGTCTTATCAGGCCTGGTTGGCCTGTGGGACTCCTGATGCAGCTGATGGGTATCGGCAGGCCAAACGTGCCGCAGCCCGCGCGGTCGCAGAGGCAAAAACTCGGACCTGGGAAAAGTTCGGCGAGGCCATGGAGGAGGACTATCGGTCTGCCTCAAGGAAATTCTGGCAAACCGTCCGGCGCCTCAGAAGGGGAAAGCAGTTTCCCGCCAACACTGTTTACAGTGGAGGTGGGGAGTTGCTGACTTCGACTGGGGACGTTGTAGGACGGTGGAAGGAATACTTTGAGGATCTCCTCAACCCCGTTGACACGGCTTCTGTTGAGGAAGCAGAGGCTGGAGACTCGGAGGTTGATTCGTCCATTTCCCTGGTTGAAGTCACCGAGGTAGTCAGTAAGCTCCTCGGTGGCAAGGCACCAGGGGTGGATGAAATTCGCCCTGAGTACCTTAAGTCTCTGGATGTTGTAGGGCTGTCTTGGCTGACACGCCTTTGCAGCATCGCGTGGAGATCGGGGACAGTACCTCTGGACTGGCAGACCGGGGTGGTGGTTCCTCTTTTTAAAAAGGGGGACCGGAGGGTGTGTTCCAACTATAGGGGGATCACACTCCTCAGCCTCCCTGGGAAAGTCTATTCCAGAGTGCTGGAGAGGAGAGTTAGGCCGCTAGTCGAACCTCGGATCCAGGAGGAACAATGCGGTTTTCGTCCTGGCCGTGGAACACTGGACCAGCTCCATACTCTCGCTAGGGTGCTCGAGGGTTCATGGGAGTTCGCCCATCCAGTCTACATGTGTTTTGTAGACCTGGAGAAGGCGTTTGACCGTGTCCCTCGTGGCATCCTGTGGGGGGTACTCCGGGAATACGGGATTCGGGACCCTTTGTTAAGGGCCATTCTGTCCTTGTATGACCGGAGTAGGAGCTTGGTTCGCATTGCCGGTAGTAAGTCAGACTTGTTCCCGGTGCATGTTGGACTCCGACAGGGCTGCCCTTTGTCACCGATCCTGTTCATTACCTTTATGGACAGGATTTCTAGGCGCAGCCAGGGGTCGGAGGGAATCCGGTTTGGGAATCACAGGATTTCATCTCTGCTTTTTGCAGATGATGTTGTCCTGTTGGCTTCATCAGACCGGGACCTCCAGCAGGCACTGGGGCGGTTTGCAGCCGAGTGTGAAGGGGCTGGGATGAGAATTAGCACCTCCAAGTCCGAGGCCATGGTTCTCAACCGGAAAAAGGTGGCTTGCACCCTCCAGGTTGGGGGGGAGATCCTCCCTCAAGTGGAGGAGTTTAAGTATCTTGGGGTCTTGTTCACGAGTGAGGGAAATAGGGAGCGTGAGATTGACAGACGGATTGGTGCATCGGCAGCAGTAATGCGGTCGGTGTACCGGTCCGTCGTGGTGAAAAAGGAGCTGAGCCGAAAGGCAAAGCTCTCGATTTACCGGTCAGTCTACGTTCCTACCCTCACCTATGGTCATGAGCTTTGGGTCATGACCGAAAGGACAAGGTCGCGGATACAAGCGGCCGAAATGAGTTTCCTCCGCAGAGTGGCTGGGCGCACCCTTAGAGATAGGGTGAGGAGCTCAGACACCCGGGAGGAGCTCGGAGTAGAGCCGCTGCTCCTCTGCATCGAGAGGGGCCAGTTGAGGTGGCTTGGGCATCTGTTTCGGATGCCCCCGGGACGCCTCGTAGGGGAGGTTTTCCGGTCCTGTCCCACCGGGAGGAGGCCCCGGGGAAGACCCAGGACACGCTGGAGGGACTATGTCTCTCGGCTGGCCTGGGAACGCCTCGGTGTCCCCCCGGAAGAGCTGGAGGAGGTGTCTAGGGAGAGGGAAGTCTGGGCATCTCTGCTTAAGCTGCTCCCCCCGCGACCCGGCCCCGGATAAGCGGAAGAAAATGGATGGATGGATGGACCTGTTTGATTGTCCAATAATCACCTGACTCTTTAATTTAATATAAATGTTTGGTGTGGATTCTAGTTTATTATGTATGTAGAGTCAGAGCCAGAGGACGGTGTGTTTGATTAGGATTCAGCAGAGCTCTGTATCATAACTGTCACTTCATGCCACATTTCACGGTCTGAGTCTGAAAACTTCATTTCATAGCTACGTCATGGAGAGCTGCAGGGACAGACGTGAGTAATCTACCAGGAGTTGATGAGGACTGGACGTCTCTCTCAGAGTGTTGTTAGATGAAAATCTCAAGCAGTTATTCAGAGAATCACTTTTTTCTTTGTTGTTGTTGTAGATGAAATCAGAGCTGAGTGAACTGAGCGTCTGAACCCCCACAGATCCTTCTCTGAGTGAGGAGGTACAACTGTTAATATGTTTTTAGTTTCATCACGTTTTATGCTCTAATACAAACATTTACAGAAACTTATGTATTAATGAGGCTCCATTTGCACAATTCTCCCCTTCAGGCTGTTGTGATTTTGAGTTCACAGATGCCAAGAAGTGGATGGAAATATTTAAGAAAATCATTAGTAGCACGGTGTGATGGGTATTTACGGTGTAGACCTGGCTTTATAACTGAGTTATTTATTTTTCTTGTGTATAAATGTGTTTCTTACTTGTTTTAGCTGGCTGATTGTCTGACTGCTCACGTGTCCTCCTTTGATGAATTATGGCCAGACTCACAAGAATAACCCCCCCAATTCCCATACGGGTAGGGAATTAACCCAAACACACACAGACACACACAAGTCATTAAGCTCATATTAGCGGCGTTACTAATAGCTGTACACATCAATAGCAGGTCTGGGCTTTGTGCCATACGCCCTCTGAAAACCTGCGACACTCTGGCTGTTATTTAGGATTTACAGCAGGAATTCAGCTCTCAGAAGAAGTAAATTGCCAGCCTGAAGATTTGAGGAGGCAAAGCGTCCACAGACGAGATAATTGTTGAGTGTTAGCGGTGGCTCAGCGAGGGCATTGATGGGAGTTGAAGCGTTGATAATTCTTTCAGGTACAAGGCTCCGGTTCACTGTGACCACAGGATTTTTATCTCGCTCATTCACATTCCAGACGAGACGCTGAGACTGTGCCAAATGGGCAATAATTACACAGAGCTAAGACTACAGCCAATTTGATGTGACTGATCCCAGTTCAGCTCTGATGAAAGTCCACAACTGTGTTTTATTACAGTGGCAATTTCTGATGAGGCTGTGAGCCAGTCTTCGCCCTGCAGCTCAGTTATCTCTGTTTCTGAGCAGCAGTTCTTCTGTCCAGTTGACAGATCGCCTGACAATCAAAGTTTAGCAAACTTTCCTTGTCATGGGAGGTCAGACAAGCTTTATCAACATGGTGCCGTAGTAAAACCTAAGATAGTGAGTTTGGAGAGAGCAGATTAGGGTTGATCGGCTGCATCCTGAAGAGAGACTGTGTGACCTTTAAAAGTTCTTATCTGTGAAGATTCTCAGTCATGGTCAATCAACAATTGCAGTTCAGAGGCAACTGGCAATTTGCTTTAAGGTCCGGAAAGCTTCATCAGTTCTGAAAATGTTCTTCTTATAAATAGGAAATCATAAGTAATAGAACACATCAGGTCCCACTGAATACAAATGGTTTTACTTTATTATTTTGGTCCACTAACATGTAACTAATGCATCATGTGGCTGCAGAAAACTATTACAGATTATTGTTTAAATTTGTGCTTATGATTATTTTACTTCCGACTGTCCTCTTGAGCTCTTTAAATTGGTAAGTTTAAAATAAGAACTATGAGTTTAGAGCTAGTTCACGCTCGTTGTAATTCAACCTGACACTGTGATTCTTTGAGGAGACTGGGATTCACTAGAGGCCAGAGTTTGTTTCAAAGTCACCTAAATGAGTTTCTAATTACCGTAAGAAACATTCATTTAATCCCAGTTAAAACTGAACTGCTGAACGTCAACATGATAGAATCTAGTTTTCTCATCAATATTTATTTATTACAGAAAGAGATAAAAAGTAAAACACATGATACAGCGACAGATTTTCAACCAGTTCAGGGCATGAATTAATTCTGCTGTGGTAAAAAGAGAGTGTTAAGAAGCTAATTAGTCCTGGCAGAACATAAATGAGAGTAATGTTTGGATGAATGACCTGCTATTTAGCAGCTTTATGGAGAATTAAAAGGTGTTGCATGTTGCACCTTTAGACAGAGACAGACGAGACAGGGATAAAAGAGACATAATCCAACCCCCTCCTCTCACCACCTTACCACATTATTTGCCCTTCTGGCCCTAGAAATAATCAATTAACCCTAACCTGCAGCTACTGAAGCACAAACACTTTGATTCAGTGGAGTCATTAGGTTCTCCTAATTCCACACTCGCTCTGCAAGGACGAGCAGTGACTGAAAAGATCACAGTAAATTCAGCTCGGAGAAAAAGAACCAATTTAAATCTAAAAAACTCACTTCAGTGTTTAGATTCTAATTCAACAGACGACTGGTGACATTTTGATGGTGAGCTCACAGAAACTGTGCACCTTGCCCATAAAACAGTTGAATTGTTCGTTGATTGTTTGACCTTTCGTGGGAAAGTTCTGACGGGAAAATGAGTTGTTTAACTTCGTCTGTGTCCGTCTGAGCATCAGTGTCAGTGTAGACTGAGTCCGACCTTTGACGAGCCTGAGCAGGAATCTGACGTGAGGTTTAAATAAAAAGGATCTGACCGTGTTGACATTTCAAGAGCTCCGTGTTCCTCTTTGAGGAAACTGCTGTAACTGAGGCTTCAGGGTGTAAAGTGTCTTTTTTGACAGGAACAGTAAAAACTCAACCTGAAAAGACAAACGAGAACAGGGGCGAGCCGACTCAGCTTTGGTCGTGGTGACTCCCCCACACGCCAGCAGCTATTTTCTGTAGTTGCATTGAATTTAAAGTTCCACTAATCAACATCTTTTATATTAGTGACTGTGCACGAAGGATTTCACTCTGTGCATTACACTTACTGTGAAATGTTGTACTTAACAAAAGACACCTGACATCCTGCATTACAAACTTAATGGTGGACATCATCCCAACTGAAGCCTCAGTTACAGCAGTTTCCTCAAAGAGGAACACGGAGCTCTTGAAATGTCAACACGGTCAGATCCTTTTTATTTAAACCTCACGTCAGATTCCTGCTCAGGCTCGTCAAAGGTCGGACTCAGTCTACACTGACACTGATGCTCAGACGGACACAGAAGAAGTTAAACACCTCATTTGTTCATCAGAACTTTCCAGTGAAAAATAAAACATTCACTGATCATTTTAAAACAAGTTCTGTTGAAGTTTCAACAATGTTCTCTATATATTAATTAATAAATCTAAATCTGTGCACTTTCTTCTTACATTTAACAGATTTCTAAATTACGTTACACTGATGTTACTCTGTTTGACCTGGCAGCTGTTTCAGGTAGTTTGGTGAAAGAAGAATCATTTAGTTGAAACATGAGGTGTTGACAACCAAAGCACAGCTGAAAAGACAGCAAATATATTCATGAGGCATCAAGAACACAAAAAAAAAACTAAATAATGTTAGTTCAGAACTGATGAACTGCTCAGTGTGTGCAGCTGTACCTCATCGAGCAATATTACGTCTGTGTTGTTTCTGTCAGCTCGTTGTGGAGTTCTTCTGCTAGTAAAACCTCTACGTGTGTCATTATGTCGTGATCGACTCCCACTTGGTGTGATGATGTCTTCTGTAGCGAGCTGCTTTTAAAGAGGTTTTGTGATGGAAGCAGACATCCCCACGTGTCGCTGAATTCAGGTCAGAGCTCTTGCAGTGTTTATTTAGAGTGGTTCAACACCTTGCTGTTCCTCTCTCACGGTGATCAGTAATAGGTGTTTGCATTGGAGAAGTAGTCGTAGGCTCAGACCAGCATAGCTGCTGTACTGTAGGTATGGACGTGGTGGAGCAGAATCAACAGTCAGCTGTGACAGGAAGGAGTCATACAGGGAAAAATAACTGACGCCAGAGTGAGGGACAGATCAGAATTGGACAGAAGAGTAGATAAAGAGACAGACAGAGTACAAACAGTGAGAGAGTAAATGAAGCAGAACCGGAAATTACATGAGAGAGAGACTGAGTCGAAGTGTAGAGTTCAGCCTGAGGCGACTCTGACCACATTAACAATTAGTGAGGAGCAGGAAATTATATCATTATCAAAGAATATGAAGCAGCTTATTAAAAATGAAGAATTGTCCAAATGTATATGTGGGAATTTCCTTTTTAAAGGTTTGAGCCCTAATTAAATGGCTTCTACTCCTGCGTTTTACTTTGAAAGGGCACCTCACGTGTCACAGCTCTGACTCTACATCTTGGTTTTGTTTTGGTTTTTACCGGATACCTCATATATCTCATATATACAGTATGTGGGTAACAGACTGAAAAGCATTAGTGCGTGTCCTAGTGTGAGCTCTGGTGCACCCTGTGTGTGAGGTGTTTATGGACAGGGCACAGTGTGGTATTTATTGATCGTCAATATATTCCAACATATTTCCTTCAGATTTTGCTCTGGTGTAACATAATACTGTAGCTTATTATCACTCTTTGTCGGCCACAACGTTCCGTCCACACCCACCCGACCTGCCTGATCTGGTTCTGTTGGACTCTGCTGTCTCGTTTGTCTTCTCAGTGCCTGTCAACATGACAAATTGTAGTATTATTGGCTCTGTTTTCATACATTATATGGACAATTTCAGCATGTCAGAGCACCGAATGAATTATTACAACCTGTCAATATCACAATATCTATAATACCTGTGATGTAGCACACACGACTGGTCAAATCACATGATAAAGCTGTAAAGTGATTGAGCCTTTGACCTTACATTTAATCCCTTCTCTTAATCTGGACTGTCACCATGTTAGCAAATAAATCTGAGGTTACTACTGCGTTCTATTAGCAAGTTAACGTCCTGCTCTCTTCCAGATCTGTAGACAGTCCCTCTGTCCTAATGTCATGTTTAGTCTTTTGACTTTCTCCTCTCTGGGCAGTGTTTTGTTCTGGATGAGAGCAGCTGTCAGTCACCGTGATGGGTCAGAGATGCTCAGAGGTTGTTAGAACTCTGAAGTGAAGCTCAGGGTCTAATATCACGCTTCACAACACCCTTCAGGGAACCCCAGCTGGAAACAAACCTCCAAAATCAGTCTGTCAGTGGTTCAGCCCACAGGTTAAAGCAAGTGAGTTTGAAGTAGAGCCACAAAATTTGAAAGCAGCGTAACAAAGAAAATCGGTCAATGAAAAAGGAGCAATGAATCAGTTTTAATGTGAGAAACACTTTTTTCCTTCATTCTTTATTCCTTAAAGTAAAAGTTCTCCAACGCTAACATTCATATAAATCATCTGACACATTTAAGTACTTGTTGTAAGAACGTCCCCATGTATTATTATTATTATTATTATTATTATTATTATTATTATTATTATTGTTGTTGTTGTTGTTGTTGTTATTATTGTTATTATTATTATTATTATTATTGTTGTTGTTGTTGTTGTTGTTGTTGTTGTTGTTGTTGTTGTTGTTGTTATTATTATTATTATTATTATTATTATTATTATTATTATTATTATTATTATTATACATTATAGAAGCTGGAAGTTACTTGGTTTTAAGGTGTAGAAAAGAGTCCATTTGTTGAGTGTTGGGTTTTAAGTGGTTGGCTGCATTTTGTCAAATCACATTTCTCGTCGTGTTACGAGACTGTGAGAAGAGTTTCAGTGCCTGCTGCGATCGTTCAATCACTGCTTCCTCTGGCTTCTTTCCTTTGACCTGCCGTCCTCTTCCTCTTCTGCTGCTGCAGGTGGTTCTGACATTTCTAATACAGGACTTATTTCAGTCTCAGCTGTGCAACAATCTTCATTTCTTATTAATAAAATATAATGTAGTGAACATTATTGCAGATTTTCAAACCTACACAGTCTAATCTAATCAAATATTATTATATAAGAAGCAACTCACCTGCCTTAAACTGACATTTAAATGGTAAAATGCCAGGAAGTATTCACAGCTGTTCGAAGGCAAACAAACAAAACTCGTGTAGAAGTTTGATGTAGATAAATATCAGAACAGTAGCAGCACAGTTGTCATGTTCGACAGCTCAGATGGAAGTTTCAGAGCCTCATCTGGTGTTTCATCTGTGTACATGTCAGACTTTGCATTCTTGCTCAGACGCTCTTCACAGTAACTCCTCAAAGTGTCTGTTGGCAGCACTGAAGTTTAAAATCCTGAAAAGGTTTTCATAGCGTCTGGCAGCATGTTGCAGTGTGAAAAGCAACATACACAAGCACATGGGAAAATGGGACTTGTGCAGTGTAGGATCATACAAAAACTCCTGTAGCTCAAGGTGTTTAAAACCTCCTTTATATGCTGCGTGTGGATGCTGCACATGTTCTGGATGAATTCATCGAGTTTAGGGCAACAGTAGAGCAAACCAATGGTTCCATTCCTGTACCCTTTACTTTAGCTGTGCCAATTTTTTATACATCACCACATGTGTTGAAGGTTTGGTGAAAGTCCCTCGGGTTGATTTGTGAGGGAGGGCATTGAAATGTTAGCTGTTGCCTCTCTGGACAAAGCCTTTGGTAGAGAGAGAGCTGCACTCTAAACTTTTCACTAAGTTTGCTGCGAGTCTCTTCTCTGCACTCCCTGCTGATTGTCCTCAGGGCTCAGCCGATGGATTCAGGGTTTTTAAAAGTGCTCTATATAAAAGAAGTTGGCTTGCTTGCTTCTAAATCTGACCAGCAGATGCAATGCAGAAGCCTTTTGTAGAGCTGCTTTTATTCTGAAGCCTCTGAAAAGTTGGAGGCAGATTAGCATAAACACTTTTTTAACTCTCACACTGTGGTGGTAGAGAACGAAACTGTTATATCAGGTGAAATATAGTTATAGTCACATGACAAGGACATGTATGTAATACACCTGTGTGCACAGCCCACATTAGGCCTGGGCCTCCATTCACCGTGTGTTAAAACACAGCCTTCACTGCAGCAGCTAAACGACAGCGACTTGTCCAGCATGTGAAGTCTTTAGCTTCCACATCCAGTAGTTCACACAGTCCGAAAATGAAAGATTTACCTCAACAGATCCAGGTTTCCACTGGAATACATGTAGTCAAGCTTCCTCCTAACAAGAGAACCCCCTCTGAGATATTTCAGTCCTGCCCCGGCCTTAGCTTTAATTCTTAGGTTCAATCTTCATGTATGCCTGCTTGAATTACATTGTACAGTGCATCTGTATCAGTCACACTAAGGGTAGCTGAGTACAGGTATAATTACAGCAGTATATTTCAGTCAGTCTGTCAACCTCAGTTCATTTCTCTTCATCACAGCCAGAGGTGATTTTTACCAGCAGGTAAACACGTCTCTGTTGTCTCCAGTATCTGTCTCACCATCCTCACTGAAATTACTGCAGCATCGTCTTGTTCTCTGGGAAAAATATCTGCAGGCAAATGCTGCTTCACTGACTCCCCTTCTCTTTTTATCTCTTTCTGGCCGCCTCACAATAAACAAGACAGCTGTTCGATCATTTATTCACTTGAAAAGACAGAGATAATCAGCAGCAGAGGTGGCGTTGTGGCTTCATAGCCGTTTTCAAATCCATAGAGGTCAATTATACCAGCCGCAAAAATGAACTTCTCAGTAAAAGTGTCAGTGAGTGAGGCGTTCTGTCTTATTTGCCTCAGTGAAAACTCAGCTCAGGGACGTTTTTCCATGTGTATCGGGGGAATGAAAGGAATACGCACGCTGGGAGATAAGCTTTTAGATCAACATGACATTTGAACCAAAAGGTATTTACCAGGCGCTCTGTCACAACTTCACACCACCTGATCTGAGATAAACAATAATTGTATATCCTTCACATATTTGAGAAGGCTTAAGGAGCTCTGCAGTCCCTTATCTTGAAAGAGATATTTCCACTTCTTAGGCTGCTCGGTGTGTCAGTCAAGATAAACCCGGCACAGCTTTTTAAATTCAGATAATTTCCTCCATTTTCATGTATATTTCTGCTCCTGTCGGACATTGTGTGAATATATCTAATCTGAGCAAAATAAAAAAAGAACTTGAACAAAGAAAGAAAGAACATTTCCATTTCTGAGACTGTTCAACTTAAATCAGATAGACTTCAAAAACTGCAGCCATTTTATACTTCAGTCGTTTTTTTCTGTCCAAGAATCTGACTTGTCTGAAAAAATTCTGCAGCCAGGAGAAAGAAAAGCAAAACTAAATGTCTTATTATACCTTCAAGTTTTATTACTTTCTGTCCTCTTCTCTTATCATTTCAACTTTATCAGTGGTGAGGAAATTCAGATAGAAGATTCATGTGTTAAATTCATACTGAGAAATCCCAAATGTGCCACATGAATGATATGAAATCACCTTCATCTGCAGTTACATCAGTTAAATTCTTCCACTTCTTAAAGAACCAAGATCAAACTGGACTCATAACTGCATAAATCAAACTCGGCTCCGTTAATTAACCACATCCTCGCTGAACTCAGAGTCACAGTTTACTACAGTAGCAATAAGTAACCTTATTTTATTAAACAGTATTAAAACTGTGGTGGTCCCTGGATCCTCTGGATCCTCTGGATCCTCCGCTGCAGGCTGACCCTGCACTCATCCAACTGGTTTGTGGTTCTGTTTTCTCATTAACCAGCCTCTCTCTTTTTTCCTCTCTTCGTGTATTCTTCCTAAAATAGTTGGTGTCAAATGATACGATTTTGGTAGGAAATGAAACCTCATTGAAAAGAATTCCTCCAGAATAATTTCATCTTCCCCTGACCCGCTGGCTGACCAGCCATCCGTCGCCCGTCTATCTGGCTTCATCTCATCTGGTTTCCCTTCCCGTCTCCACACCATGTTACTCAGGCAGTATTCTGGGTAATTGAGCTTTTTTTTCACTGAGCTAAAACATTACTACACTGACGGCAGTGACTGAAAGGAACAAACCACTTTAAATTCATTAACACGTCAAATTACAACAGAAGAATCAGTGAAACCACATTTCTGAAGTACGTGGTTCATTTTCTCACTGTAACTGAGCGGATGGTTCAGGCTGAGACAAATTTCCTCACAAACACATTTTTAATAAGGGAAGTAAATTGAAATTCTATTTTCAGGTTTAATGACCCCCCCACCCCACCCTCTTTCCTGTGCTCATTTAATCAGACCATTAATGCTCCAAAATAGTGAAGCTCTGCTTGAATCCCGCTCTGATTGACGACTTGATTAACTTCTTCTCTTGGATCTTCTACATTTTAATTTGATACTCCCATCAAAGTATCAGGCTTCCTGGTGCTCCACATTTAGATGGTTAACATCTGCATGAAGTAGAAAAGCATCTGAGCTTCAGTCAAGGTAAAGTCGTGTGTTCCAGTAACTGATTCAGAGCTGATCAATGGATTCAGCAGTGAGGATATCATCTTACTGTAGTAGATGGGTGCTGTGAGGGTCAGTGGCCGTTCAGCACAGTTAATGTATCAGTAAGGGTGTGAACAGCCTTTCACCGATGTAATTAATACCTGGAAAATCAACAGAAAACCACTTTTTAACCCATTTAAACACCACTCATCTCAGAGCTTTGTCCCTTTAGAGCCCTCAGAGTTTAGAAATGTCTGTTTGTGTGCTCAGTGTTAGTCACCAGATCAGAATCCTGGAAACATGAATTGTAAATTAACAGCTGGTATTTATAGCTACGGCTCTCAGGTACTTTGTTTTGACTTATTTTCTGCAGGAAAATGAACTTGTTGAAAGTTTTCCACTTTTCATTAAGCCTCCGGTTAAATTAAAATGTGAAATCCTTAATGTGATGATGTCAGAGACTCGTTTCCTCCTCAGCTTTGTGTTTTTCCCGTCTAACTGTTGACAGTGGAGTCTGCAGAGCTGCGGTCTGTTGCTGTGTAATCCTGGCAGAGAAGAGCTGCGATGAGCCGACCAACAGCTCGACTGTCTGAAGCTGCTGCCAGTCTGATGTGCTTTGTTCCAAAACAAAAGAAACTGTGTTGCCCTGAAAGAAAAGCCTGTGGGATTAGTGGAGCTGCTGTCTGTTGTTGTAACATCAGTATTTCAGGGATAAAACAAAGCAAAGTTAGACTGAGTTCACTTTTGATGCCATTTAGATCTCTGTTCTTACCTGGCTTGGTTTCATAAATCCAGGATTGTAAAACACCTCCAGGCTGTTTTGAACAGTTAGTGAACTAAACATGTGTAAAAACAACGTGTTTATAGCATCAGACGGGAGGTGAGGTCGAGTCAGATAACGTGGGAACTCCAGGTTGTTGTTCTCAGTCTGAGCCTGGACACAAGGGGCCCCGAGTCGCTGGTACAGGAAAGACCGCGGCCTTAGAGCAGACTGAGGAAGTAGCTGTTATTTACTTTAGGGACATCACGTGACATGTTGGGAACTGTTGTTTTCAGACAGACTTAACTGGAGATGTCCGAACCTGTACTCTTATTATTCGACTACACTCACCTCAGAGCCAGTCGTGCAGTGATAAAGACGTGGAGCTGCAGACAGACAGGAAACCTGCGGCTGACCAAAACCTGATTTCTCTCCTGTCTAAGATCAGTTGAAGAGCAGCTCACCTGTAGTCCGCCCAGCAGAGGCAGGAAGGGCCTCAGAGGAAACCTGCTGCTGTCTTCATCACCTGACAGCCTACGGGCATTTCACACCATCTGTTAGGTAAGAGATAAACAACACAGACGTAAGCAGACGTGAGGTTTCTTACTCTCACGATCAATCTACGAAATCCTAAGAAAACACAGAGCCTGGATGTATTTGACAAAGGATTGGTGCTTTTCTCTTTCAGTCATCAGACACGTTCATTAAATCCAGGCAGCAGTGATGATGATGAGTCGTTCAAATATGATGTTGGTTGGTGTTTTTATCATATTTCTCTTTAATCTCTTCAGATAGAGACTTGATTAATAATTGACCATCACAGGATGAATGTCAGACGGACGTCAAGATAATTTAAGTGTTTTTAATTTGTTTCTTTCGCTTGATGTTTTTCAAAAGAGCTTTTTCTTTTTAATAATAGAAAACTACTAGCAACACACTGGACAACATGACATCATGAGATGATTACGTAGGAGGTCAGCTACTCTTCAGGTTAAATCTATTACATTATCTCTATTAGAAGGTAAAGTAATATGGAAAAACATGTGTCACACATTAATTAAACCAAAGAAGGATTCTCTGAGCTCACCTTAAAACCTGAAGACCTGAATGTACAGTACAGACAATATGCTAGTTTAAAACTTCCAGCACACACACATGGGAACAGGCTCCACGGTGAAGCAGGAGACATCTGGATTTGAGCCGATGAACTTTTAAAGTGAGCAGTATTTACAGATTCAAAAAGTTTGTGTGGAAACACAAACCCAGGTCTGAAGTGTCTTAGTAATGTGATGCTGGAGTAAAAGTTTGGAAAGTGTGAGACTCAGTGAAAAGAGGCACAGGATTGGAAACAGGACTGAATGTGATTTTAACAGCTCAGCGGGGAAGTCGCTGTGTTGCTCTGCCAAAATAAAATGTGTTACATGCATAAATTAATTAACTCTAAATAAAACTGGAACAGAAATGTGAAGATCAATAACATCAAAGGGGAACATATTCAGATCTGCTTATGAAACAGAATATCAGGCTTTAAAGTCTGTGAAAACAGGAGGATCCAACAAGTGATTGTGATATAACTAAATAAATCAGTTTAGTATCTGATACCTCCAGGTTGGATCTTCACAGGAGGGTTTTTCAAAGCTTCAAGCTTCAAGGACAAAGATACTGGAACACTGAGACTGAGACTGGCCTTGGGAGAACTCGGCACACACCCATCGCTCCCTCCAGCCTGCTCCTCTGCCTTGATGTGTTATTGATAAAGCTGCAGGGCGAAGCCCTGACCTGTGGTCTGAAGGTCGTAAACATGCAGCATCAGTCCAGACTGTAAATATGTGGACAGCTTCTCTTTTTAATTCTCTTCAGTGTCTCTGCCATTCATTTTCCTCTTCACCCTGGTCCTGCACCAGGTGGATGTGACCGAACAAAACACTCAGCAGTAAATGTGTGTGACCGAGACACCAGACCGCCGTCTAACAGACACGCCTCCTTTGTCTCTTAATTTTTCATCATTTCGTCCTCTGAATCTTCTGGTTTCAGGCTGACCAGTAGTTTGTATCTAAACCCTCTGATGTTCTGGTCTGGTAAGGAGACGTGTATTCCCACAGCCCAGAGAGTATCATCATTGTCTGTCGTCCTATTTATTTAGCATTTTCTAGATGGACAGGTGGTACGAGCGAGGCGTGATATATTCTGTCACCAACTTATAATGTGTTCTGTCACTCCGCAGCCGGTTTCACAGCCCCTCACAGGTGGGAACAAACGAGAACTAACGAGACACATGACACCCAGGTGGGACAAGAACCCACAGGTGACCACCAAGTGTTAAAGACCTAATGTCTCTGTGGAGTCATCAAGTCGTTAACTGTCCCAGAGCAGGAATTCAGAGCTGCTGAAGCTTTTTGGACAAGTGAAACATCTTTAAGAACATAAAGAGAGTCCAGTGGCCAGAACACTGTGAACATATCACCATTTGATGGGATTTAGTGACATTTAGTGTAAATTTGACTAGACCACCTCATATTTAGACCCATAAATGTTGTTGTGTCTGTTTTCTAGGCAAAGATTCAATGTTTTCACCCTGAGCACGATTATTTACTGTCGTCTCTAACACTCTAGTAAATAATCTGTCTTTTTGATTCCACGGACATCAAGGCTGAAGAATTATCAAACCGCAAAATAAATATTTAGTAACTAAACATTCAATTACTATCAAGTCCCTGAACTTTAGTCACTGTTTGTTGAAGCCTCGTGTTCAGTTTTCTGTTTCTGTATTTATATATTAGTTTATATATTAACAGTGTAACTGCTCGTACAGAGAGTAACTAAACAATGACAATACACTATAGAGTCAACTGAAACACAAGGAAACGATGGTCAGTTGGACACTGGTGTGGCAGAGAAAAGACAATTTAACAGGCTTCTGTCATTTTTCATGTGTCCACACTCTACACACCAACCGGAGCTCTTCTTGTTCTCCTTGGTGTTTGCAGCCTACAGACCTGTATCCCAGCCAGCATCTGGTCAGCAGCAGGACAGGCTTTATGCCTCAGTTGATAAAGTTCTGTTCAGCGCCCTCTGTATCCCCGTTCTTTCACCCCTTTATCTCAAAGGCAGAGCTACACAACCACAAGCAGCTGTAATATTTCTTATGTGATAGGAAGCAGTTGTGCTTTTCCCAGAAAGCACAGCAAACATGCATTTAGCTCTGTGGACACTGTGTAACTCCGGTTGGTGTTTGACTTAAACGGCAGACAGACACAGAAGAGTTGACTTCCATCTGAAACTCGCCGGTTTCTTTCCCTCTTTTCTGGCTCCCAACAGTTTGATCTCTGCTCCGCTCTCAAAGAAACTCTGAGCGTCTTTTGTGTTTCAGCCAACTGGCCGGCTGGTCGTGCAGCAGGCCTCCAACAGTCTGCAGATCCTGCTGTGAATATAAAGCAGAGTCAGAGTGCATCAATCAAAAGCTTGTTCTGTTTAGTATTCAGCAAAAATACGAGTGTGGACTAAAAATAAAAAGATCAGGAACAACTCACGTTGTTCTTCATCAAACTGACTCAACATGTCAGACACTTGAAGACTTCAACATACTCCATTTTCTACTCATACACGTTCCACGGAGAGCTCACTGTGACTCCTGCAGCCTTTATTATTAATCATATGACAATAGAAAATGTTTAAATGGCAAAACCTGAGAGAGGCTTAAACAAGTGCCGGGCTCCACATGAACCCAGCAGGAGCACATCACTCAGCACGTGTGTGTGAGAATTCACAGTCTAAATAGAAAGTAAGGATTCATAATTAATCATCTAATCACACTTCATTCACGCCCCCCTCTCTCCCTCTCTGCTCAACAAACCTCCACTGATGATGATGTGATGCAGAAGTAACGCGCTGCTTCTCCACAGGAGTCACTGGAACCACTCGTTCCAAACCTGAACTTGGCAGGTCAGCAGACAGAAAATCCCCCGTGAGCCGTTTTTGACAGAACATGTTTGAGGAGAGTAGTGAGGGGTCTGCTGGGGCTCAGTGGTTGAATGAGTGCTTAATCAAATAAAAGACTTTCTGAGCTGTTTAGAAAATGTCTGTGTGGCTCGTTTGGCCGAGTGCGACTGAAGCCATCTGGACCCGAGTGGCACAAATGAACAGCTGAACCGGAACGATCGGTTTATTCTCTCACTCTTTTCCTTCCTGTGTCGCTCTTTGTGTTTATCTCTGTCTCTCTCTGTGTTTTTGGATTTCTCAGGTTCACATCATTTTAAAAATCTTCGTCTTGTCTGACTTGGACATAAACAGCCAGCTGGTTTCTCTGTGTGTGGTGTGAGCTCCGGGCCATCGAGGTGTGTGACGCTCACGCTGATTGTGTGTGTGAGTCAGTGCACGGCTTGATCCCTTGTTTCTTGACGCCGCTGCCTTCGGTTTTTATCGGATTCTCCTGCTGAGTTTGCTCTCAACAGGTTTTTTATCATGTGATTCCCCTGCTGTCTACAATCTCAGTAGGTTTCATTATCAGATTCCCCCGCTGACTCTCTCTGCATGGCTTCACCTCTCCTCCTGGGTTTTCTTGACCATTCATCATCGACTGAATGCAACCAAAAGCTTCTGTGTCATAAATGTATTCAGTTAATACTGACACCCGACCCGTCCTCAGGTTCTGTTTAACACACCGTGGTCTGAAACTCCTGCTTTGTGTTGCTTTGACCAACCTGTTGTTATTATAACATCTAAATGTAAGTCTCACTCCAAAACATCCACAATAATAGAAAAGTGCTAAATAAGAGAATTTACCGTTGGATTTGGTGCAAAAATAGAACAGATAGAATAGAAACTGATTTTATTTATTTATTTTCATTTGAATGAACTGACTTCACTGCAAATTTTTATAGTTTCAGATGTTTTAAGTGTCCCTGGGTTCAGGCCGTCACTCTGGATCTAGTTTTTAGTTGCAAATCTAATTATTTTATCATTATTTTGCAGCCCCTCACTCATTATTTTAATGAGTGAGGGGCTGCATTTGTTAACATAATGTTAACATAGAGTGAGTCAGTGGTTGGGAAGAGTGCAGGCGTTTAACGTGCAGGACTGACAAACCACAGACCAGAGTCAGGTTGGGTTCAGGTAAGAAAAGCACTTGAGGTCCAATCACCCAACACACGTTAAAACAAACTGTAAACAGGATCAAAAGGAAGATTTGGAACAAGAAT
This sequence comes from Anabas testudineus, assembly GCF_900324465.2. Taxonomy (NCBI): domain Eukaryota; kingdom Metazoa; phylum Chordata; class Actinopteri; order Anabantiformes; family Anabantidae; genus Anabas; species Anabas testudineus. The sequence continues at coordinate 21,348,107 of NC_046626.1, read as the reverse complement.
TTCAACTGTCTGGAGTTTTTAGTTTGTCTGGAGTAGCTGCTAGTTCAGAGCAGCAGCAGGAGTCATTGTGGTTCATGTGAATCTTTATTTTTTGTGTTAGTCATTGTCGGCCCACTGGGTGTCAGTGTTTGTAATTGGGTTCATCAGTAGAGTTAGGAACCATCAGGCAGGTGGTTTTGGCGTCTTCGGTTCTCCTTGTTCCGTGTTTGTGTTTGTTGTGGAGTTGGTGGATTTGTGGAAAAGAGAAATCAAAATCAGCCCCTCGGTGGATTCAGGGTTAAAGTTCAAACAGACTTAAAACAAGAGCACTTGATATTTTAGAGGATGTATTTTGTCTCGTTTCTTTATTTCCGTTTTCTCCTCTGCTTCATCCTGCAGTATCTGATGTTCCTCAGATATGTATCTGAAAAGAGAAACACACCCACAGGATGAGTAACGGGACGTGACGCCCACTGTCTTGAACATCTCATTGAACTGAAGACACTACAGCTCTGTTTTCATCATCCACATCAGAGCTGCCACCTCTACACACTCTAAACCAGAACATTAACCTATCCAACAGCAGATGATTCTTATTGTCTTACACTGCGGGAGGCCTCGACTCTCTCCAATCATGCTGCATAACTCCATTTCCTTCAGCCTGATCAAGAGCTCACAGATCTCATCGTCCTCGCTCCATGAACCTGGACCAGGATCCTCTGCTGTCGCACAGAAGGCCTCCAGAGGTTGATAGTCAGACACCAACAAACCGCCTGATGTCGTCCGGGCTGCCGGAGCTCCGACCTGCTGAGTGGTGGAGCTGTTTCGATCGTCCCCATCAGTCCTGCTGTTACTAGAAGATCCTGCAGCGGAAGTGACGCGAGAGCTGAGCTGTTTCGACTTAAGGTAGAAAGGAGCCCACATGGTCGTGTCCCCCGTTGTCTCGTCATGGATGGAGGGGAAATAAGTGACAGCAGCCATTTTGCTCAGAGACGGCATCATTTCTGTTTAGATTCAAAGAGCAGAGCATCAGCTGTTCTAGAACCTGCTTCAGCAGCTCGATGCCACATGGAGAAGAGAACGCTCTTTCATTGGTGACACTTGTTTTTATTTCTGAGATGTAAAGATGTTTAGATGGAAACATTGGATCCAGAGTAACAGCATAGTTACTATATTATGGGGAAGGTACTTTATGACGTGGTTACAGAGGCACAACAGTAAGTTAGTGGAGCTCCAGACGTCACATGACTAGTTCAGGATAAGTGAGGATGAATTCAAGCTGCTGGAGTTTAATGTTCACATTTATTCCAAAAACACTGAACTGAAATATCACAACGCCCCTGGTGCTTTTCAGAGATATTCAAACAGGAGTTAGCAGCGTTATGAGCCTGTAGCTCCAGCTTGTACAGTAACATGACGGCATTTTCTAAAGCTGTGAAGCCAATCGACAGCGTTCTCCAGATACTTTGATTAAATTAATTAAATAATCTGTTCAGCTGGTCGTCAGACTTACACAGTTTACAACCAGGTGTTCACTTAATGTCATCATCATGTTCGTTTCTCCTTCAAAAAGACAATAATGCTAAATAATGCTGGTTCTTTATTAATGTGGATGGTTAAAAGAGTCCAGGAGGATTCTGGGAATAATAATACAGAGGGTGAGTGTCGTCAAACCGGACGGTAAGTGAACCATGACAGACAGAAGCTCGGACCACAGACCTGCAGCATCCAGATATATTGTCACTTCATCATATGAGAGACTTGTGAAAGTCTTATCAGTGCTCAATGATCACAACCTGTGGCCTCAGCTTGAGATCAGTGTCAGTGCAGATTACTGAGGAGTCACTAAACTAAATCTACATTTATTTATGTGGAGACAGAAGTTTACATGTCACTTCTGTAGCACGTTGCTGTGTTTGGTCGTTTTTTGTTGGTTTTGTTGCATCTTGTTTGTTTAATTGGTTGTTTTTCATAATTTGTTTGTGTTTTATTTGTGTGTGTATATATGCTGTGTGTGTGTGTGTGTGTGTGTGTGTGTGTGTGTGTGTGTGTGTGTGTGTGTGTGTGTGGTGAAGACTACTGTTTATATTATTTTATATATAACATAATATAATATCGTGTACATTGTGTAGACTTTGACTGCTCAGTGCATTCAGAGGCTCTAGTGTCGCCTCTTAAACCAGATCCAGCTCCTTCTGTTCCACTGGGTGTGAATGTGCGCACAGCAGCCGGCGCACGGTCAGTCCGAGTCCGCAGCAGGAGAAGCAGGAGTCCCGGACTCAGCTCAGCAGAGTCTCAGAAACTGAAGCTGTGACAGAGACTAACCCCCCCATCCTTCCCCTCGCTCCCCCTCATCTCTCCGCTCAGTCTCTCCGGTTTCTGGAGACCTCTCTTGGAGCTGGAGAGGAGAGGTCGACCGGCTCCCTCCTCCAGCCGCCGCCGGACTTCCTGCCGCCTCATCATGGATCTGTGGACCGAAGGAGTCGCGGGGATTGTGGCTCAGCTCGTCCTGCTGCTCTGCAGCTCGTGTGGGACAACCGGACAAGGTGAGCGCAGACCCGGAGAGGAGGCTTGAACCGGGGGGGGGGTCACCTTTCTGTGGATCGGGCTGTTAGTGTTTAAGGACAGGGAGTAAAAACGGAGGTTTCTGCTTTAGTGCGAATCAACGCTGGAAAAAGAAAAACAAAGATGATTAAAGGCTGATTTAATTTTCTCAGTTCATTTAAACTGGATTGAATTTAATAAATCTTTTCTCCGTTATTCTTTCAGACTCTTAGAATGAATCCAAACGGGACTTGTGAGGTTTCTGTAACTTTCACATGTCTCCATTTTATTATTTTCCATGTTTTAATGAATCTTTCATCTCTGTGGTCACAGTTCGTCCTACAGAGATTTGCTGCATAGAAACTGATTCTCGTTCTGTTCGTGTATGTTTGAACATGTTTGGACCAAACCCAGCATCAGTGTTTGAATCCCGTTCATCTGTGAACCGTCCTCATGTGTTTTGTGTCCTGGTCATTTGTTGCTGAGAGCAGCTTGATCAGCATCTTGGGACTGAGCCATGTTGGTGTGACAGAGGCTGGTTGATGGAGAGATGAAACTTATTTCCCTCTACATGTTGATGTTGTGCACAGAGCAGGTCAGAAGACGTGTCACTGTGTGATCAGTGGTGCATCAATCGTTGATCCCTCCACAGCTTCAGTCTCCACCACACCGTCAACTCGTCCTGTTTCTCGTTCATTTGATGTGTGCAGAACATCATCACTTGTCTCTGTGTTGCTGTAATGATGAATGATGATGATGATGAACGGCTCGTGATAAATTGAGAGTGAAGCAGGGAAACTGGAGCCACATTCATTCAGCCGGATCACAGAGAAAGTGTTCGTGTCAGATGTTTCTGCTGAAACATGTCACCTGAAAGATGCAGGAAAGAAACCTGCACTAAGAACCGACCACTGTGTCGTTTCTTCTTCCTCCCTCGTCCAGATTATCCGAGTCTTTCTCGTCTCCTGCTGCGTCTCCTTCTTCTCCTCGTCCACTTTCGGCTCATTGCTCTTTCCCTGCGTCAGCTTCTTTCCTCCTCCTGTGTCGTCCCGGCACATTTATCTGTTTGTCTTCACACCCACCGTCTTTCTCTTCTTCTCATTTGGTTCTGTCTTCATGCCTCTTTCCTCTTTCTTCTCTTCTGCCTCCTGCTGCAGCTGTTACTCCTTTATTTTTCCATCCTTTTCCAGTTTTTCTACCCTTATTTTCTAACTGGTGTTCACATGTATTCATCTGTTCCTCTCTGTGTATGCTCTCTCTCTCTCTCTCTCTCCGGCTGATCACTGCGGTTTCATAGCTTTCATCTGAACATGGTTAGATTTGGTTTGAGAGTCGCACAGTTCTACTTTCTATTTGATCTTTAATGGTCCTGTACAGGTGATTTCACTCATTGTGTCTGATTACCCCTCTGCCTGTTGATGGTTGGTGGAGTCCTCTGACTTCATCTACAACTAACAATAGTAAAATAAAAATATTTGTGTGATCTTAGCATCTGTAACAGAGCAAACAGGAGAGTCAGGAAGAACAGGCAGTGTATGTGAAAACACCTGCTCAGGTCAGAAATCAGACGGTTGAATTACCTCAGAAACCATTTGTCCAGCGTCAGGGCAGAGGGGCCGTAGAGCTTGAACAGTGTTTACTAGACAACTATCAGTGACACTTTATTTCCTGTTTGTTACCTGAACAAATAAAAACATAAAATCTAAAATTAGCCTAAAGTTTAAAAAGAGATAAAAGTCATTCTTAGATTCTCAACTTTTGATGTCAGACAGAAACCAGAGCGCTCTCTATCTATTCTCATCCCAGCGTGATTCATTCATCTCATGCTGAGCTCAGACGGAGCAAATAAAGAGCTCTACGCGAGCTCTCACTGAATCCTCATTCAGACTTACACCCTGAGGAAAAAGCTGCTCAGAGACAAAATTGGGATTCTTGTTTCTTGTTTCTTGTTGTCTTGTTTTTCATTAGTTCTGTTTTGACTGATTCTCCTAAATGTCACTAGGAGATGAGAGTTATCCTCGAGTTAGAGGTAGATTCTACTGTCTGTGGTTCAGTAAATGCTGTGGTCGTCCACCAGTCGCGAGGTTGGACCTTCACTCCTCAGGTTCTCCTGTGTTCTAACGTCTGAATGTCTTTGGATGAGACGTTTAACTCCAACTCGTTCCTGGTTGTTCGGGCACAGCAGCACTGCTGAGTGGGAATGGGTGAATGAGATTAAGATTTCCTGAGTTGTGCATCTAGACTTTAATTTGCTCCATAGGAGCTCTAGTTTCTGGGAAGAATAGGATGGCCAGCAGCTGTGAGGAGATGAAATGAACCAAGCCCTCAGGAACAGCGCTGGGTGGTGAAGCAGTTTTTGTGTCGTGACCAAATTGCTCTTCTCCTGTGTGGACTCACTCTGACCTGAAAACACTTTCTCTCACACACAGTCACTGGTGAAGAAACAGCTCTGAACTGGTCAAGATCTTTTTCTTAGGGTCACAAACAGAAATCACTGCTTGGTTAAATGATGTTATGGATTATACATGTCTGCTTTTTGTGGTCAGAGGAACTCCCAGGTTTCAACCTGGTGAATTTTCTTTGTTAGCATGAGTTTTTCAAAATGCTAAACCATTCAACATCTTGTGTTGAGGAAATCCATACTTTCCTCCTACACCCACTAAGAACACCATCCTGCCCACTCTCTCAGGTCAGCGCTCTGCTCGAGGTTAATCCTCGAGGTGAGGTCGATATGTGTCATGGAAGTGAAAATAACTTTTCCCAAAGATGAAACCAGAAAACAACAATAACTACAACAGGTCAGCAACAGACTTTGAACAATGTTAGTATCTGTGCACGGCACTTGACAGACGACTGTTTTCACAACCTGTCCCAGTAGACAGCAGGATTTTCAGCTCGGTTGTTGCTGTAGGACGATTTCCACTGTAGTTCAACCCACAGGAAGACTTCTACAAACTGGCCAATCAGATCGGAGCGGGATAAGGAGACGACGCAGGAGCTCGAACGAGTCTTTTTAGTCTGAAGGCGAGAATTAACAGGCAGCTAAACTTGAAAATCATGTAACGATGTATCAGAATAAAATCTGAACTTTAAATATTTTGGCTCCTTTAAGAAACTCACCACAGATTCACTGACAGCTGATACCCTGTAAACACGGCTGCATCTAAATTAAATATGAATTCACAAACATGTTTAACAGCTTGTGATATTTAAACCTGGCGATTAAAATATGTTTAATCAGTTTGCTCTCGTGGTTCAGAGATCAGGGAGAAACAACAGAGATCAGTACTCAGTACTTGTTGGTGCAGCTCTTGTTGTAATCAGTGTTTTTTTGCTGTCTGAGCCTTATTTGTCCTGTAGGCTTCTCTTTCTTTACTTTGGCCGCTCTCTCTTACTGTATCTCTCGGTTTATCTCGCTCTCTCTAACCCGGCAGCACACTCATCATGCATGGACCATAAACCACAGCAGCATAATAAGCTACGACTGCAGAGATGGTGGAATCCCAGCAGCAATTTTCAGACAGAGCTCCACATCTCCATCTCGCCCAGAGACAGTTCACTGTTCATTATGAAGGTGGTGCTAAATGACAAGTAGGTAGAAATACATATTTTAACAGTAACAGATACGATGACTTGTTAGCAGGAGCAGTGAGTCACTGGAGTTCACTGCGGATTCAAGGAAGTCAGTGTGTGAAACAGCTGCCCGCAGGGCCGTAAAGTCACTGTGCGTTTAATCTCCCTCCCAATATTACGACATGAAAGACTCACTGTGTGTTTAGCAGCTCCGAGAGCAGCGACCAAATGACTGAAATGTAAATTTTAAAATTGCCTTTGAGCTGCCAGAAACTGTGAATAGATGTTTAGTCATTTGTGCTGTAGGTTTAAGTGTCAGTCTTAAAGGGAGAAGATGAGGCGTTCCTTACAGTTCTTTTCTCATAGTAAAAAAACTAAATGATTTTCCAAAGGTTTGGAAACACTATAAGTAACGATTCTTTCATGTAAAGTTTTCTATTTCTGTCTGAACATTTCGTAGCTTAGATAAAGGCAGGTCACTGTAAAAATGCATATTTAAGGTGCAGCCTTTTGGGCTCCACATCTTCAGAAACACAGATGACCCACATTCTGTCCTGTACCTGAATGCACCAGGATATTTTGTTGAGACGCTTGTGAGCTGCTGTGGTAACATGAGGCATTTCAGTTTTACATCATAGGATGAAATATTTTCAGCATGTCAGGGGGTGGGAAGGAGGAACGTAAACACGACCAGACACCTCCCACACAAAAAAGAGGAACACGTGTCCCTTGTTTCTGTGTTTGAGTCAGTTCCTGATCAGCCTGTCAGCAGTGATGGAGAAAACTGAGCTTCGACGTCACCATCCTTCAGTGTCTGGTGTTTGATCCCTGAAGTTGTGTTCTCGGTTTGGTTCAAACCTCAGTTGTGTTTGTCATGTGTCATCAACAGGAATGACCTTTACTTTGTACTGTCCCTGAATCCCTCACTACAAGGACGACCTAAACCCTCTCTGACTTGTCAGACACTGAGGCTGATAGGTGTGGGTCCTTAAACTGTATTCCATTTAGGAAGTATTAATATGTGGGAGACTGCACTGTGAGGCTCACAGTGGGTTGTGTGGGGAGGAGGGCGTGTGTCTCAGTTTCAGAACCGTCACACCTCTATATGTGGGTCCAGGTGTAGAGCTGCTCTGTCTCGGCACCTGTTGTTCTGTTAGCTGGACGATCAGAGTGTGTTTCCACTTCCTGTGTTGTTCAGTCTTTTTGAGCAGCTGTGGTTCTGGAGGTTAACAGTCTAATAACCAGTAGTGTTGGCTCCTCTCTCTGATTCACTTCTGTGTATGTGTCCAGATGACTGCATATAAAACCTGAACCTCAGAATCACTTGGTGTTACAGCGACAGCTCAGTATGATGTATGATTGTCTTCCTCAGTTCTTCACTGTGACGTCTGTGAGTCAGCTGAGAGCTGCAGGTTGGAAACAGGCTGGACTCACTTTGTATTTCAGAGATCTCAGTTGATGTTCTCTGAATAAATGTATTTCGTTGTTCTTCACATGGAGCCACTTGATAGTCTGCTGTGTCTCTAATTGTGCCCTCAGATATTCTTATTGTCTTATGACTTGTTTTGTTCTGATTTATTTCACTGGTCCCCTGAGAACTTTATTCCTGTATTAATTACTGGGTTTAATAAGCTATGCTGTGTTGTCTGTTGTTCCTCTTCTGCCTTTAGAAACTCTTCCTATTCTTTGATTTGTTGCTTTTCTCCCCTTTGAATAATGTTTATTTTGTGATCTTCAGTGTATATTAGTGGATATTATAAGTACGAAAGTAACGTTTCCACTAAGAATATAGAAAAATAACTTAATGTTGTACTTTTACTTTGTGCTAATATAAACTAAAACAGATCAAGATGCGTTATCTAACCTCTAAAGATGTGCATTAAGGACTTTATCTGAGGGTCCACTTACTGCCATTACTGTTCACACAGCTGTCGCTGTCAATCCCTCAGTTGCAGGATGTGCTGATTTGATGCTGTATGTTGCTCTCCTCACTACAGATTTAAAATAATTTGATTTGCCTGTTGTGTCTTAATGTATGTGACCTGCTCATTATGCTGTAGTCTCTGTGTTACTGCTTCATTGGTTCAGGACAAACTTATCACCAACTAGACAAAAATCTAAAACGTTATTTTTGCTGTTACATTTAATCCCTCAGTGAAGTTGAAGGAGTACATTTCAGAAATGTTATTAAGTCTAAAATCATTTCACTTCATTTCCCTGAGCGTCTCTCAAATTGTTCTCTGTGGTGTTCAGCACATGTGTAGGTGGGTGGAGTGATTCTGATGAAGTAATGAGCTTCCAGTGGAGAAAACTGAACAGTGTAGAAAGAACAGAGAACAATGTTGGAGCGTGCTGCGCTCAGTTGTTCAAATTATATTGAAGCTTCTGAAGAGGCTTCTTTAGGTGCAAAATTAGTCTCGTATGATGAATTCCTCTGTGTGTGATTGCTAAACACTGGTGCAAAGTGCTGATTCTAGAAAGAAGCTCTTGGTGTAAATATGTGCAGTAACTGCTGAATGATTTTCTATAGACGCCGTTTACATTCAGTCACATTCTCGGGGACAACAAACAACAAAAGCTTTGATTTTACGTTTTATCACAAGTGCAGTTGGAAACTCTGTAGTAAAAAATCTAAGTGTATGAAAAAATCTATTTGGTTACCGTGGTGCCATGAAAACTCACGACATGACCGAGGAGCAGTTCAGTTTAATGTGAAGAAGAATTAGATACAGAGAGAAGCACAGAATCACTGTCAGACAGGTAATAAACATAAAGTCTCTTAATGCAGAGACTGACTGGTGTGATGCTTCACGTCGTCTTTGTCTGATCCAAAAAGTGACACTTGAACACAGCACAAAGAGCCAACAGCTAACAGGCAACCAGCTGTGTGAAATACATCTCCATACCAGCAGGTAGCTGTCGTCTGTGTTCAGGGAAAAGTAGAAACTGCACATGTACGAACTTTAACAAAGCTAAACTGACGGCTCACGGGGCGATCAACAGGGCAGCGTCCACATGGAAACATGGTGTTTGATTGACTTTATGCACAAAGACACAAGCTTCAGGTTAACTTAAAAGAAAAAAGAAATTCCTCCTAAACTAATCAGATCCTATCCCCAGGATCTGATGGAGCTTCCCTACTGCTCCTTCCTACCTCGAGGTGCGGTTGATGTGATGTTACAGACGTCAGTAAACGATGCACCTCTACCTTTAGAAGGATTCAGCTACAGCGACGACGACGTGTCTCTGTGCACAGATGATGTGTTGACTGATGCACAGCAGCTTTTTCCTTAATGCATTTGTCCTGATTTGATTTCCACCAACTCCTAAAGGAAATATTTGATTCTTTAGATTTTAGCTTCACTGTGTCTGTAACTGTGTCTGTGTCTGTGACTCTTTCTGCTGTTTGGTAAGAAATACAGATACAGAACACATTTCAAACTACGTACAGTCATTAGACCAGTGAGCAGTGCAGCTTCACAGAAGCAGACCCTCCCTTCCTTCTGTTTCCTCTCTCCAGTCGTACGTGATGCTCATGTACGACTGGAGAAAACCGAATTAACACAGGAAACAATTTATTCAGTTCATTGATCTTCACAGCGATGCCACATTTATCTAGTGCCATTATATCATATTTTCAAATGTAATTAGCTAATTAAATAATAATTCCACCATTATATTTGTAATCATGTAATGAAGAGCAGGTAATAACGTAAACAGGATGTACATAGAAACTGTTCTGATTCAGGATGGATTAATACGAATAAGAAGGAAAACCAGGACGAGATGAGTCAAAATGAAACTTCAGTGTTGACTGTGACAGAAGTGGTTCACTGCAGATAGACAAAGAAAAGTTAAACAGTTAAACAAGGTGAATCAAACAGAAGAGAAACTCTGTGTCTAACTAATATATTATCTGTCACTGGGCACTAATGCAGCACAGATTGGCCAACATACAGTAAATATGCTTCTTAAGTCTTTGTTAGACTTTGTTCACTTTATCAATCTGTTACATGTGGTGCTGTAAAACACACAAAGAGGATTTTAGTCCCAGTTTTAGTTGTATGAGTAGAAGAGGCTTCAGATTACATTTCCATCCAGTGTGATGATGGTTAAGATACAGAGTTGAGGAGAAATCAGTATTTCGCACAGGGACCTGTTCAGAGTTAGAGGACGACCAGATAAATAAAGTCATTAGATGGACTGAACGTTGAGGGCACGGCTTGAGAGGACGGCTGAATGGAAATCACTGTCAGCAGCAGCTGCAGGAAGCCAAATTAAAACCAAAGAACTTATCTCCAAGATGTGAAAGCTTTTGTACCCAGAGGAGACGCTGCCATTTAAAAGTCATAACTAAAACCAACGCAGCTTCCTGAAACCAATAAGCTGTCCTTCTGCTGTTCACTCTCCAGAGAGCTCACCTACAGTACAGTACATCATTCACTTCATAATCGTGCACGGTGACTTCTCTCTGCACATCATTGTTTCAGTGCTCTGTCAGTGCCGGGGGCAAGGTCTGGCTAAAGCTTTTTATCAGAGAGGAGTGAAGGCACTAGAATATATCCTGAGAGGGTACGATTGATATTTGTGCTTCCTCACTTACAATAATTCAGTGTTTGACCAGCAGATGCTTCTATAAGTGGAGTTGTCTCGTTAATGGCTCTTTAGCTGTCATTACTACGTCTTTAGATACAGAGATGCCCCATAAAAACAGGATGTGTCTCATAGCTGTTAGCATTTGTTTTATCCATCTTCTTCCTCGTTCCTTATATCTGGTGCTTCAGTTTTTTGTTTGGCTCTCTGGTGTCTGCAGCACAATTGTTTATCAGTGCATTTTTGGACCTTTTTCGTCCCTGAGGGCTACTTGGAAAAAGACCATCCCACTGTCAGCTGACCCAGCATGAACAGCGAGAGTTCACCTGTCAGGTGTTGTTCTGCAGACTAAACAAGTCGTCTTAGCGGTGCAACTAACTAACAGGCTCGCTGCTGCTAAGATAAATTATAAATAATAATAATAATAAATTGAACAATGATGATGGTTTGTTATAAAAGAGTTGAGTGAAACTAAATTCTGGAACCACATTCAAACCCTTTAAGCTAATACCTGTGATGTTCTCCGTGTTGTCTGTTTATTGAACCCTTGACATCCATCATTTGTAGTAATGACCTGTAGACCGGCTAACAGCACGTTAACATTTAGGTAAAAGGTGGCACATATTGTGTTAATGCAGAACTCCTTATGATCGGGTTTAAAGGTTATAAGTTTAAGAATATTTCATGTTTGAGCTAAAAGAAGTTGGAAATTCTTGTTGAAACTACCACGACCTTCATCGATCCATATTGTTTACTTCTTCTCAGCTTCAGGTAGCCTTGAAAGAAATGTTTATTATTTGAACACCTGTATGGAGCAGACAGAAATCAGAAGCACAAAAAACCTCCTCAACCCTTGTTTTGTTTAATTTAACACCTGAACAGTGAATACGTTTTGTTTCTTGTGTGACAGACGTAAATGAAAAATAAGATGATTAGAGATAAAAAGGCCCAGGTTGTCTCTGATATTGTAAAATCTAACTCACCTCAGTCGTGTAGGTCTACGTGAAGGTCACCTCAGCTTGTCTAAAACCCTGCAGCACTGGATCTCAGTCAGCTGCAGTGTGTTGGGGAATCAAAACACAAGATGGACAGTTCAGGTTCAGTCAGAAAGAGGAGAGTGTTTTCATGTTCTACCGTGTGAGTTTTAGAAGGTAGCTGCGTTTCCCTGTTGTTTAGTGGTACGCAGTACATGTGTACGAGTCAGAAGACTGGGAGGATTAGGATTAGGAGAGTCAGCAGCTTTGTTATTTTAATAGGTTCTGTTCAAATAGGACCATGATATGTTTGTGGTTATGCTCATTAATAATAAACCGTACATCCAAACCTGCAGTTCAGTTTCTGAACAGTAATCAAAACCTTGTTCAGAAAACACTGAGTATTTTGCAGCTCTACACGAGGGTTTCATTTCTATACGCTCAGCTTCTTGCTCTCTGTCTCATCCTTCTTCCTTGAGGTATTTATCTCTCCTCTGAGCTGATGCAGAGCCACTGGAGTGTGGACCATAATCACAGCCTAATGACAGATAATCTGAGGAACTCTAAATTACTTTAATCCTCGCCTTATGATAGATAACAACACCACAGACCTACTGTGTGTGTGCTGATTTGCATTTTGCCGTCGTCCCTGCTGTTTAAATGATTGTGACTCACTGGTTCCTCTGAGTCACCACATTTCCAGTCCAGCTAATAAAATTTAAACTTTGTAGTGGGTTTTACTTTCTGTGTGCAGAGAGAAATGAAGCCTCCTGTCCTGCCTGTTTAAAAGCTGTGTGTGGATCAGTTCCCCTGTGATTCAGCTTCGTGAGGACTGACATGACGGGCAGGTTGTCAGGTTTTCTTTGCTTTGACCTTGGTGACCAGCGTCTCAGCTATTAGTCTATAAGATCTGTATGGTTTGGTTACGCACATACTGGTGTTGGTGGAAAACTTAGATTATTCAGCTGCTGCAGGCTGTGTAGGGATTTAATATGAGTTACAGTAAATTACTGAGGTGCTGGAGGCTGAATGGCAAAGTCAGGGCTGCTATTATTCACCCAATGAAGGCTGTTGGTGCCTTTAGAAAGGTTTGGCTATTTAAGCTGACGAGGCTCCTGGGAAATATTAGAGGTTTCATTAAGTTCATGAAGCCTCATGGAAGACCCTTCATCTCCAACAGGGGTAATCTAGTGAGGAAAATTCTGAGGATGGGGCAAATTCTGCTGCTGTTTCTCAAAGGGATGTATTGGTCTTCAGTGAGCTGGTTGTTTGCACAGAGAAAAACAAAGCCATTACCATTTGGGTGAAGAAAGTGAAATTCATGATTCATGAGAAGGCACCGTGAGCGACGATGAAGAAAAAGGAAAGTAGCTCAGGACAAACCCCTTCATATTTCTTCTTTAATGTGATTTATGGATATGTGCACAGGCAAAGTGGAGCCATGAATGGGATCTGATGAAGTCAAGGTTAGAGAATGAACGTGGATCCTCTGGTCATGAATCTGGATTTATTAACCCATGTACTGTAGGTAAGTGGCTGAGAGACTCCCGCACTCCATCCATTTGATATTAGAACCTGCTGGACCGCTGCATTTGTTCAATACTGTCCCCAGAAGAAGTCTGGCTCCCAAAAAATGAAGCCATTCATCAAATGGAGCTGTCGTCATTGAAGATGACTTGTTGTCATTTCAGATATAGCTCTCGTCTGCAGAGGTCATGATACTCCATCATTCAGGGACAGTAGACTCAAACAATAGATGGATTTTACAGTTACAACTGTTTCCAGCAGCTACTACATTAGTTATGACTGTCGTAATTTAATATTATAGTGAAGTCGTTAGCGTAGTCATTAGACTAGAGGTCACCGTGCTCTTTTATTCTCTATTACAGCTGAGATGAACCTTTGGTGTAAACACTGCATGTTACTCCATTAAACAATAGGAGTGAGACCACCTGACATCTGACATGACTTGTATACTTCCTGTTACATTTTAGAACCTGCACCTGTAGATGGGATATTTCTTATACAGTAGACATAGGAAGGAGTTAAATACGGTCGAATAGCATTTAAATTTAGCCTGAATATTCTCAACAGGTTTTATTAAGTTTAGTTTGATTCAATATGAATTTTCCACTGCGTAGTACACAGGGCTAAAGGTCTGTGCAGCTCCTATTCTAGTGGTGATGGTCCTGTCAGTTAGAGAGGGTCTGTCAGTGGTCAGCCTTAGAGGGAGGTATGGACCAGACATCATGGAGATTTGGACTGTGATGGAAATATGAGGGCGTTCTCCACCGAGCCTCCGTCCCTCTGTCACACACACATGCTCCCTGGATGGAGTCAGCAAAAAGAAAGTTTGTTTTCCATACACTTATGGAAAAGTGGACATCATGCTGTCTTATTAATGTCAGCGGGATGTTACCACTGCCACCATCAGCCACACAACTGACAGCTTTTCATCTTCTGGTCTTGCAACATGTTTTTGCTGTGGTCCTGCAGGACTCTTTTCCACCCACTCCTTCACCTTTCAGCTCCGTGATTCTCTGGCTGAAATGAACCTCGGGACTCAAGCTCTCACCTAAAGTTTCCTTGTCACCTGGACTACACCTTTTTTTAAATCTAGTATTCAGCTATTTTCTGCTGCAGTTATGAATCTTTCTGTTCTGAGTTTCAAGCCAACCTGAGCTTTAGAAGTTCTCTGAATGAGAGCCACTAATTTGTTTTGTGGGATAAATAATAACTAGAAAAGCTCTACGTCACAGGTTTTAGATTATTGCACTGAGGTTGAATGTTGTTCTTGTGCATGTGTGGGTTTCCTCTGGGCTCTCAGGTTTTCTCCTGCAAAGCAGAGAACAAGTGTGAGTGTGTCTGTCTTTGTGTGCGATTGGCTGGCGACCTGTCCAGGATGTTTCCCATTTTTTTGCCCATTCACAGCTGGGACTGGCTCCAGACCCCCTGCTAGTCTGGGAATAATGCTTGAAACTTTATTCTGCACATCAGCTCTGTTCATTACCTACCTGAAGCTTTCTTACTTGCAGGAATACAATGATTGCACCTACTGCGTCTTGGATTAACATCTGCATATTGACTAGTTGACATGGTCAAATGCTTGTTGCGGTCCATAGTCTCAGACTTTCTGCATCCTCACCTGAACCATGTTGCCTCACCAAACGTTTTTCCCAAACAGTATTTTAACAGAACAGTAACAGAACTGGGTGCTCTAGCATAACAACACACAACATAACATAATGAGCTTTCCTACACTGACTGTTTTAAGTACTTAAATACCATATAGTATATGTAATAATGTGTTGGCTCGTACAAACACATCAGTAATTTAGCATCAATTAAAACATTCTACTGTATTAACTTCATGTTGTCTGAGTAGAGTCTAATAATCCACAGGAGATCAGTGCACATACATGACTTCCACGTGTCCACGTTAAGCAGTGAGATAGATGCTGATCACACTTTAATGTCGTCCGTGTTGTGTATTTCTATGAACCCGGTGACACAGCTCTGCTGCCTGCTGCTCTGATATTGTGAAGCATGAAAAGAAACAGGGTCGGTCGGTTTGTATTAGAGAGGACGACAGAGCTGAGTCAGTGGCCATTAAAGGCAGAAGGAAAAGGCTGAATTTCAACACAACAAGACAGAACTGAATCAGAGCTTGAAACTCTGAGGTGAAACAGAGGAGGAGGTGGGCAGTGTTCGAGAAAAGGAAAGAGGACTGTGAAGTACAGAGTAGAAACTTTAGGGGTCTGGTAGTATTCCCTCTGCTGCAGTGACATTTTCTACTTCCTTTCACATTTCATCCTTCACTGACTCCACTGTACGTGTGTGGTGGCTTTCTGATTTGCTTTCTGGATGCATTGGCTCACATCTTGGAGATGTGACTTCATGATGTGAAGGAGGAGGTGGAGGAGGATGACAGGAAGGACAGCAGGTTTGAAGGAAGGTGACGAATGCTGAAGGCTGAAGATAAGAGCGCAGAGAAGACAGGAGGGATGAAGAAGAGTAAAGACGGGTGATAAGAAAATACGTAGCTAATAGATTCCACAGTCTGTTTCTCTGCTGTAATGTTCTCAACTACTTCTACAATTTCCCTCCACTGCACTGGTTTAACCTTTTTCCAAAAAGGAACAGATTTGCTCCATTACTGTTTATGTTGGTGTCAGTGATTCCTCGAACAACACGGACGGACAGAACTCGGATTTGAAGAAGACATGAAGCTCATTTCTGAGTTTATTCACAGTCACATTTGATTTGATTTGCTGGAGTTGAGTTGTACCACACTGTGGAGAACACTGTCACCTACCTTTACATTTAACCTACTTCTCAAAGTTACTGCAGGGACCCCATATCTCGACATGTCCCCAGACACTGAAATCCTGATGTCCAATAGAAACTCTAGCTGTAGAAACTGCAAGAGGCTAAAACTGGGCAGAAGAATTAGAAAAGAAGGAGAACGAGGGTAATTAAGGAAACGGAAATGATTCCATGAAAACAAGAAGTTAATCTTCCTGCTATACTCAGATCATTTCAGTTTAATATTTTATTATAAGTGATCATGTGGTAATGTTTTGAGTTGAATGTGCACAGAGCGTTTTTACCAAATGCATTTTATTAGTATGACTTGTTGTCAATTGTCGTTCTGTAAATTGTGTTGCTTTTCGTATCCAGTTGTCAGTCTCCCCAGAAGTGAAACCCTCCTAAACCATGGTTACAGTACAGGACAAAAACCCTGCAGTGTTACCCAGCTCACAGCTGAACTGATGTCACAGCTCCGTCAGAGCGCTGTGTCTTTGGGGAACAGTGAATAGCTGCAGCAGTTTTGCAGGTCTCGACCGGTCATATCACCACAGCGTGATAAAGTCTACCCCTGGCAAACCAAGCAGCAGAAAATTCAATTTCTCTGTGTATTATCACCACAGAGATAAAATACTCCAAGCTCCAGCAAAAGATTAAATTTAAGGCAGGCAGAGGACAAATGTGTATTACTGGTACATACAATCCTCTGCTCTCAAACCACCGTCATCAGTAGAACCAGCATTTTTCTGCAGAGAAAAAGTGGATTGTCTCTGTGGCGCGGCGAGTGGTTTATCACTTTAATGTCGGAGTTCTCTGAAAACCCTCCTGTGTTTTCTTCAGTTGATCCAGGACTTTTAATTTACTTAGGTTCTTGGATTAAAGTTCCAATTTCATATCCAGTCACAGGAAGATGTGATCTACAGTCTATGACGGGAAATATTCAGCTCTATATCCTTCATTTCTATCACTAATTGGGATTTTTCACCCCAGCTCATCCCAATTATACGATCCTGTGGAGGTTTAGTAGTTCAGAGTAGACGTTCTGCATCAGTGGTTTCTTCTGTGACTGCTGTAAAGGACAGACTGTCTCCTCTTAAGCAGTCTTTCTGTCTCTCGCCTCAGGAAGGCTAAGCTGTGAGTGTTTGAGAGGCAGGAGAAGATAGAGATCATCAAATTATCTGCACAGAAGTTTTTTAAAGAGCACTTAACTTCTAGTGCCTCTTGAGGGAGGACGGCTATAAAGTAAAACTAAGTAGATGCTGTGGCTGCAGCTCCTGTTTTGGTTTAGTGTAGGTGTAAAGGAGCTACACACACACACACACACACCTCCATAGGTTTTGGAGCTGATATAAATGAGGATTATTGCTGGTTGTCTGGTCTCCACAGACCAGCTGTTGAAGTGAACGTGTAAAGGAGCTGTCTAATGTGTGATCTTCATAGCTCGGCTGTTCCAGAGGCTCCAGCTGGCCTCAGCTTACGAGAAGCATGTTTTACCACACCTCAGTAATATATTTCTCTATATGTCTCTTCTTCTAGCCTGGGCAGCTCTCCAGAGGACCACAACTGTGGTTAGTAGATTAAAGATGCATCTGAAGTCTTTAAACAGAGGAGCTGAAGATGTGCAGCGGTCCCTTGTGATGATTTGAGGGTTAATGTAACATGTATGTAGTGCCCTACAATCCTCAGCACTGACAATCACACAGAATCAGGATCAGCATAGTCTCACAGCAGGAACATATATACAGTGTGTTCCAGAAGGAACAGACAGAAATAAGGCAGCTGGGGCAGAACCAGATAGACAGTCTGGCGTAAACTAGATGTTCGTTGGATGGGAAAAATACTGAGGGGAGTGTTGAGGTAATGGGAAGCAGGTGTGCGGGTGGGAGTCACTGTGAAGCACAGTGTCTCTCTAGGAGACACCAGAGTTGCATATTTCTGTTCTACTTCAGTTCTGGAGCCAGAAGAAAGTATTGAGCTGGACAGTTTATTTTCAGTTGTGACCCGATTACTGAAAACTAGAACACTGGGTTAGTTACATCATCACTATGCAGCTTATGCTCCACGTTTGTTCGGTTCTTTGTCTCTTTGTACAAACATCATTTTAGTCTCTGAAACCTTTTTATAAAATGTTAAATGAATGATGTGCAAGTTGGGGCTTCAGCCTTTGACCTTCGACAAACTGAACAGATTGTGGGTGAAAGCATCTTAAACCTACAGTAGGAACAGTACAGTGCTGTTCAATGATAAAATGTTCCCTGTTAGTCTCACTCCACCGGGCTCAGTAGGTATCATGTTGATATGTTAGCAGCAGAGCAGTGGACGACCTGCTATAGGGCCCTAAAAAGACTCCAGCACTCATTTGCATAAAAGCAGTTTGTAGTATGAGCTCATCTACTGGTAAAGTGTCGTTTTAATTGTACAAATCCCCAGTGTCCACGTCTGTGTTTCATTTTGGAAATAAATTAGATCGGCAGAGATGCCTGGATGATAATATTGGATGGGAATATTCTCGTACCTTATATTTATTTGAATGACAGAAGAAAATTGCATTTCGCACCAAACGTTTTTTTTCCCTGGAGACTTGCTGCTCTCTTAAGAAGGCAAATATATTGAAATTATTTACTTAGTGCTGCTGCTAAATGAGCAGACGTTTAGTTCTACATTCCTCCTCCTGGAGCTGTTAGTACGAGCCTCAAGCATCGCCTCCAAATCTGCATAATTCTGGTTATGATCCAGAGTGAATGTTCTGGGGGTTTCAGCCATGGTTGAACTCGACTCTGGTCAAAGTCGTTTCGACTCCGTCTGTGTTCATAGGAGTTAAACCTGGTATTTTAACGATGAAGGGATTTTTAATGCTGCTGTGATGAAACCTATCACTGATCACTTCATTTGGTTGATGTCTGTTTCCGCTCCGTGTTCCCTCCATGTTATAGAGTGGTGTGTGAACAACAGGCTGTGTTCCTGCATGTACATATTGTGCCGTGCGCAATGAGCTCATTATGTGTTTATCGAGCTAGATGGCACTTTATTGTCTGAAGGACGTATGCAGGAGTTTGTCTGACAGCTGTTATTGTTGCTGATGGCCCCCAGAAGTGAAAGGTGCTGAGCTCTTGAGTTTGGAAGATGTCACACAGTCGGACAGTTTCCAGCCAGAGGCGTCTTTCTGTAACGGGTCAACTATCCAATGCTCAGATTAGATTTAGGCTAAAATTTGACTTGACTTGACGAGTTAGGTTAAAAGAGTCTAAAATGAGTAATGATTAATGTTTTCTTACCTAAAACCTTTAAACCAGAGGATGAGTTGGAGACTGACAGGGCAGTTTTTTACTTTACCTTCTCCTGACCAGGACCAATACAAAACTATCTGTGCTGCAGAGAGTGTGAATATACAAAGAACAGTGTGTAATGGGGGATTGAATCCAGTAGCTGATGCTGATGTAGCAGCGGTGTAACAAAAGTCCAGGTATCTGACTGTGTTTCATTTTCAATGCTTCCTTTTTACACATCCAGGGAGGAGCAGGCGTGAACCTTTTGGCTCAATTAGAAGTTGTGCAGATTAGTATAATGAATCCCGGCGTTTTCTGTTTGAGGACAATTGTTTCTGGAGCAAAAACAACCAGAGCTGGAGCCTCATTATCCTGCTTACTGCTACGTGCTCTGAATGTCTGAATAGGTCAGCTGGGCTCATACTGAGAACCACTGGACTCTGACTCTGTGCCGCTCTGAAGTGCAGGACCTTCTGTTCACTACTGTTTGTCGCGGTGATCGATGGAGCTCGTCAGTATTCAGCCTCCAGCGTGGGCACTTTATGATTCAGCAGTAAAGAAGTGGACGATGCAGGTGAATGAGCCGTTGTCTGACTCACTGTCTCTGTGTTAGTTTACCCAGTCAGTGGAGACTAAACGTGTTGGATTTGACATTAGGAGGTCTCCACCCTCCAGAGATTTGAGGTTTATTTACCTCTGTCAGCCAAATGATAAACTAGACACTGTCTGGATTGGCAGTGGCCAGGGGCTGAGTGATGGCTGTCTGGGGGGATATTTGATTGAAATGAAAAGATAGTTCCCATCACTCAAAAGTGAACATAATGGTTTCCTGCCCTGCTGGCTGAGGTTTGTGTGTCATCTCTTTATTTCATCACCACTGGAAACTGTTAACTGGGATCAGTTAACTAAAGAGTCGTGACCTATTGAACCATCATATCTTCACTCACCCCCCCAGAATGTTTCCTTGACATGTTCGTACAGTTAAGTGCTCTTGTCTTGAAGTAAAAAGTGGACACTTAAAATGTAAATGTCACAGAGACGCTGCTTCCCCTGCTCAGACACAGAGACGGGAGGTGTGTTTGTTTTCCGAGCTGTGCTGCAGAGGAAGCTGCAGTAGTTTAATATTCATGCCGCTCTGTGTCCAGCAGATACTGAGCGTTTAGCTCCATTTTCCTCTGAGCTGTCTGTGTTTGTGCTCCACTGGTCACACCGTCAGGGACGTCCACACCTAAATGCCAAAGCTGTGCTGAGGAAAACCAGCCCTGTGTTTTTAAACTCGTGCATTAGCTCAGCTGGGCTGTGCTGTCACCACACATTATCTCCTCAGGGATTACAGCACTCAGCAGCCGAGAGCCGTCTCTCACTTCACCTCTTCAGACTCCTGTAATTCACCTGCTTTTCACGCTGAGGGCTCCACTACCACACACAGTAACAAGTGTCTGTCAGGCCGAGGCCTGCGGGGATGAAGATTAGCTGCAGAAGAACAAAGAGCTGGAGGCTTTATGATGAGTTTCAAGTAGCTGGACTGTCTTTAGAACAGTGGAATTAAATATGGATGAAGCTCCAAACACTGTTACTAGCAACAGAATTATTAAAGACTGAATGCTTAATGAGCCTGTGGATCAGGATGCTTAATGGTAACTGCTGTGAGAAACTGTCCTAACCTGAGCTCCGACTGGTGATATTAGATCTTTTTATCATCAAAGAGAGTCCAGTGTCAAAGAGGCCAACGTGGAGGCTCTGATGTTGATCTGCAGGTGGACTAAACATTCGTGGACCTCAAAGTTTTCATAACTGAAACTTTGAAATATATATTTAAATAGATTCTTTAAACCTGTTTAACTGACTTTATTTTCATGGGCTACAGCTACAGAGCTGGTTCTGTAGCTGCTCCCCCCAAAAACCGGTTCACAAACTTTCAGTCGCCACGTTACGTCAAGCTACGAACTGCAAATCGTGACATTATTTAAAATGCCATAAGTAAACGATATTATGTCAGTATAATTAAAGCCAGACGTCACAGCTCAGTTAGTGAAGCCATATTAATGATCACAATGGAAACTGATGGCAGTTCAATCTGTCTGAGTGACTTGTTATAGGTTCAATTGTGTCTCTATGATTGAGGCGTTGTTCCTCTTTATACAATGAAATCATCAAGCAGATGAAGTGCTGTTGAGATGAAGCGCAGTAATGTTGACAGAGAAATGGAAGTTAGAGCCTCGTCGATAGAGCTGTGGGCCGCGATCGGGCTGCAGCGTGAATCATAGTAATTGACTTTTGTCTCATCGCTGGAGAACAACATCCATTAACAGGGAGGTTTTAGATGGAGGCAGCATCAGTGGAGTTTACAGTTTGTGGCTCCGGAGGAAAACTATGAATATTTATTGAGTCCATGTTGTCAACAAACATTCATTTCTGCTGTGTCTTTTTACTGTTTAGTGTATTTTGTCTCTGCGGTGCAAGTTTAACAAAATGAAATCGCTGCAGCAACTAAAGAGTAAAGTTTCTGCAGTGATTTATGGGTTCTATTTGTGGTTCTCGAAAGAATGTGACGGAGAACCGACTGAAACAAACTCAGCTCATGTTAATTATTGAGGTATGAGTGATATATGATGGTTTTATTGTAGCCAATCACCCCTAAACAATGATAGTATATGAATGTGTAATGAGGACGGCATTCATCTTCACAACACTACACAACTCCACTGTTCATTTCTCCATTCAGGCACTGCAGCGTTCGTTCATCCCTCTGGACGTTACAACCATCTATCTAATACGCTGCCGTTACAGCAGTAGGACCCGCCTCCACCTGGGGACCATTACACCCGATTAGACTCCATCGTGTTGTAAAATTCACTCAGATCTGTGTCGTTAATGTCCCTTGTAGGCTTTAGAAAATAGCAGCCTTTGCTCTCATGAATGAACTGAACTCTAAACCACCGCGTGGTTCTGAAAAGCTTGATTAATTTGCACATACAGAACTTTCACCTCAGCACACGTGTGAACGCTTAACCTGCAGTTTTTTACTAATTCAGCGTTTTGTCACTCAGGCTGTGTGAGACGTGTGTGATACCCTCAGTGTATTTTTACTCTTCATAATAGTTTTTCCAACTACTTTTATGCTAATAAACCACAGAAAATATTTATGCTTACGCTACGAGAGGAGACGTTTGTGAACCAACCTGTCTTCATGAACTATTCACCGTTCAATGAGAGTCTGCTGTCAAAAGCCAGTTTTTCCTTTATCTGACACTGAACCTGCAGCTCAGCGGTAACACTCCACCTCTCCTTAGCTGCTCGCTGGTGTTTATCGAGGGTAAAAATGTGGCGCTCCTGCGTCTAATGTCTGCCAATCTGCCCTGCTGAACCTCTAAGTGCTACCACTTAGAATAAGTGTTGTGCTGCTTCCATCCAACTCTTTCACTCTGAATAAATGTTGCTGTGAGGTTCTTATATCTCTGGATACAAAAGCTTCTCCAGTATTGAAGGTCTGTCTGAAATCTCTGCAAGACAAGACAAGTAGTTTTTTATTTATTACATAAAAGTCTGCAGCTGCAGAAATGGCTGAAGTACATGCACTACCACTTGAAGGTCGGACTTCTTTAATGGTAAATCCCAGCGTTGCTGTTTTAAACTCTGTGCTTTGACTTTTAATAAATGATTTTCAGTTGATTGACAGAAATAATCTGCAGCTGTTCAGATAATCACTTAAAAATCTCAAGCTTCTCATATTAAACCTTTTAAAAATGTCTGTATTTCCTGCTAATTTCTGCTCTATTCACTAATAAACTGAAGTTTATTTCTATTCTAACTCTAATCATAAGTTGCAGCTCTGCATTTGTTGCTGCAGCTGTGCTTCTGTTTGTCTGTAGGAGTCAGTGGTATTTATTTTCATTCAATGAATAAACCTGTTAAATTAGATATTTGGAGTCCAGACCTGTAGCATGTTGTAGCTGATGAAACTGTCTGTAAGTGTCGGTCGGAGAACCTCCACAGATTTACAGGAACATTTTAAAAGTTAAAGTGTTTACACATCAACAACCTTGTACACAGGTTTCTCACAGCATGAAACTATTGGACTTGACTCATTCTTGAATTATGTAGTTTGCTTCCATCAGTAGTGCAGCAGGAAGACATGTAATAGTCCAGTGGTTTAATTTCCAACTGCATAAAGTTGTGCCACTCCCAACAGAAGCAGAGATGAGGAAATGTATTGAATCTGAATCCAGGATCTACTTATGGAGCCTAAATCCTTTTGCCCTCCTGTGGCAGTAAAAGTAGTTTGTTTAAAGATTCCAGCAGTTTAGTGACTTACAGTAGTAGGAGACAGAACATGAGGAGCTAAATAAAGAGTGAAGAAAGTTTAATGAACCAGGACACGTGTTATCTTAAAGTAACTACATGGACTCTTTTCTGTTCTGTTTTCGGTTGACAGAGGTGTGTGACAGCGCTCTGGTGTCCAATCTGCCGCCATCGTCCTTCACCAGCTCCTCCCAGCTCTCCAGCAGCCACGCACCGGGCTTCGCCAAACTCAACAGGAGAGAAGGTGAGAACACTAACACCATGTTGTTACTGTCAGCGTTTTAGGGCCTGTAACGTTCATACTGCTGGTGGAAAGTTGAGCTTCTTCTTTTAGTCTAACAGAAGTAGAGAAGAAGCAGCAGATCCAAACCTCTGTGGAGAAGAGACTTGGTTTAAGCTCAGAGCACGAAACAAAGCGAACAGGAACATTTCTACAGGACTGAAAGAGACGTAACTCAGCAGCGACTAGTTTAGAGACAAAACAAAAGAGAAGCAGGAATTGTTGCTTTGTCCCGTCTTTATTCTCTGTAGGTGCTGTTTGTATTGGAAGGATAAATAACAGCGTGAAAACCCAGCAGGGAGTCCTGTGCTGGATGCTGATGTGAGGCTTTGACAAAATGAAGATTGTGTTTTGTTGTGCAGCTTTCTGCAGGGAATGGGCTTGAGCACTTTATCCTGACATCAAAGCCCAGAATCATTTGGGAGGGTGAGATGGGTTTAATCTGGATCTGAATCATTTTCCCCACCTGGGAAACTAAAGCAAGCCGAGCTCACAGAACGCTGCTCAGTCCTCCGTCTGTTTGATGGTCCACACGTTAAACACAGCGATACACGCTGCTCTGCTCTTTGTTTGCTGATCTGAGAACTGATAAGACTCTTAGGGAACATCCCAGTTCTTTAATTGATTGTTCTGGATCCTCGCCCTGGAAGTTGTTCTGGTGCTCCATCTTGAAGACCGTCCCAAATCCCCCCCGTCACTGTGAGGATGAAGGACCAAGGATTGAGGAGTGATGTCTGGAGAGAAGTGAGGCTGCACAAGTCTTTTACCGGATCAACACCCCCTTTTCTGGAAACCTGATGGTGATTCGCTGTAGCTGATCGCACCGATCTGAACCCACATCACAACACACTGCAGCTGATAATATGGACACAGAGCAGTGTCAGACGCCCACATTGTCATTTCAGATCTCTGTAGGTCTCAGTGACAACATTTCTTTATCCACCAGAAACTTTAACTTCTGTAATTTCCTGCATTGAATAACGTGTATAAAAGCAAATCAAAGTCATTTAGTTCATCACAAATGAACTGTCAGTATACACTGGGATCTAGCTGGATTTTCACTTTGTCAGCACATGAAACAGTCACTTCACAACTGCTGTAATATTCATATATTCCCCTAATTTAGCTCCAGTATGTCGTCAGCGCATTAGCAAAGCTTGGTCCTCAGCAGCACTCGGAGTGCACGGTCCCAGAGAGTGATCCCAGCTGCTCGCTGAGGAAATTGATGACTAACTCAACGTCCCCACCTCATTTCCATCTCCTCCTCATGCTGCTAACACTGTGCCTCCTCCAGTTGTTCTCAGAGGAGCAGCTTCACTCTCAATTCATTTACAGATTAAGTGAACAAAGATTATCAGAGTCTGGGAATTCCACCTACGCAGCACCTTTACAAGAGATTTATTCAGACAGTCTATAACGTACTGTAACACACATTCACATCCTGCTGTGAGAATGATCACAGTACGTGAACGTGATGCTTTGACCTGTTTGGACACAGTGAATATCTGCCTTTCATTTTGTGGCACTTTTGAAATATTTTGACCCAAGAGGGGTCAAAATATTTCACATGTAGTCTGATATTCTGCATGTAGAATGATCTGACTTAGCAGAGCTGAATTTAATATAAAGGGAAACAACAACAACCTCTTTTACCTGTTTTCTCTGTGAACACTCAGCGTTTGTCTACTTCAGACTTTAACTTCATGACACTGATCACAATGGAGATTAAAAGCTGTGAGTCTGATGACAGTGGAGGATGAAAAGCTCAGATAATCTATTGATTGGAGATGAATGGCCTTTTACCAGAGTTACTTTCTGGTATCAGTCTTTTTCTTTATCTGAACTCTTCCTGTTCATCACATGTTTCTGTTTTAATAGTTAGTTTTACTTTGTCTGTTTTCATATTCTCACTTTCATCATCATCTTTCTCTGAGTCAGTTGGGTGGTGTACTGTCCCCTTTGTGGATGTAATGTGAACACAGCCAGACTCTGTTCAAACACACAGTGGAGTCAGGACACAAAGAGATTAACATGTTTATCATGAATAATCTATGTCTTTATTGTACAGAACGCTTTTCTAATGATCAGTAATCTCATCAAACTAAGAAACTTGAATTAGCAAACACCGTACAGCTTTAGGACAGTACTAATGTTTGCTGATGATAGACCTCTTTTATGTTCCTTTAAAAACAGCTGTTTCAAGCTGCAATAGAAGTATTTTATCAGTTTGATGTTATAAAACCTGCTTTTCCTACAGAAACATGGTCATTATCGTTGTATATTAGCTAAATATATTAGTGACAACACGTCTCACTGGTCTGTTATCACTCATGAACTGTGGGAACTGTCAGATTATAGCAACAAGTTAAGAAAGTTGAATGAATGTTTGGAACTTTAGTTTAATAATCCACTGTTTCCACTGTTTCCACTGTTTCCACTGTTCTGTCCTGTTTTTTTTATCTCGGATCTGTAAAAATAACAGTTCATCAAAGTAAAATAAAGTATTTTGACAGTGTTGAATTCCCCCGTTCTGCAGTGACATTTAGAAAATTGGAAATTGTTCCTGCGTCACCTGCAGAGAACCTGCAGTGTTCTCCAGCCTGCTGCTGCTGTCACAGCTGCACGGAGCCAATTAGCTTCCTGTTGGATTCTGTTTTCGCCTGACATGTGAGCAGGCTGCTGAAATTACCCTCCAGACTTTATATTCTCATGCAAATGACCAAGGCTCATTCTAGATCTGGCACGTAGAACAGCCCGTCTCTGACATGTCTTTCCAGCTGCCTTCGTTTAAGTGGCCTGTGTCTCTGTCCTACTTCCTGTCGTCCTCTCTAATCTTCTGCGTCTCAATTTCCATTCTTAATTTCTGATCTTCTTGATTTCTGTCAGACTGTAGCACCACCTGTCTCTCTGTAATGGAATATTTTACATTAGATCTGATCTGTTGCTACAACTTCACTTTGTTTCAGATAAAAGTGTCTCCTGCCAAATGATCAAATGTGTGAGACACACACCACTAAGCCAAAGAGGATGTGTTTGTTGTTTTTAATACGTGTTTGATCCACTGTGGTTCTGGAATATTAGGAGTTAGATTCAGTGTTGGTGAGTAGTAAAGTACAAGTTTACAATTTGCAGTAGCTTGGTGGTACTTTAACTAAGTTCATACAGTATCTGCACAGCGATTCAAGTAGTACTTCAGTAGTACAAGTACTTTTTAGCTGTAACATGTAGTTAACTAGTTGAATTATCAGCTCACCTGTAAAATGTGTGTTTTATTGTTTCAGAGAAGTGACCTGGCTCAGTAATTGTGATTAGTGCAGTACCTCCACCTGGACTCAGGTCTGATCATGAATGGAGGTGTAATCTTTTTTTTATTAGTTTCATTTCTTTACCAAGTGGTATGAACTTCTTTTTCTAAGTAGTTTAACAGGATTTCTCTCTATGGCGGCTTTGCTTTAGTTGTTTTTCAGTGGAGTCATTGGCAGTTTAGCGTTTTACAGCCCGTGTGTGTTTCGGTGGGTTTTGCATGTAAAGCTCCATGTATAGTAAGAATCCTGTTTAATCTGCACACCTGATGAGATTCTCATGCAGCTCAATAAGCACATACTGTATTTAGGTGATATATTAGGGCTACATATTGGAGGCACCTAGTTTCCTTGTGTCTAAATTTGTGTTTGCATGGACTCTTTTCATACATTGAAGATACTGTGTGTCATGTTTTAACAGTCTTGACGCTGTTCTTGAAGCTTGTGTCACACCATGTACTGTCAGTGTAGGAAATGTTTGCACATCTTTAGTTTGGGTACAGATTAACTACATCAGCAGCAAAGCAGAGGTGGTGTTGAGCTTGAATTGTTGCTGCTCAGTGACCAACAGGTCAGTGTCTGTGACTAACAGGAGCAGCTCACATGTATATTTCTTCCTTCTGCTTTTTATTTCCACTGGGACTCTTCACTTCACTGTGTCCTTGTGCGTTAGACTACAATTATCGTTCCTTCCTGTGTTTGGTTCAGTGGAGAGATGTCAGTCTCCGAGCTCCAGTAACATCAGCCTCTCTCAGTGGGTGTTTGGATCTGGTTCTTCAGAGAGATAAAAAACAGGGAGATCTCTTTAATTTGAAGTGACAGCTGTGACGAAAAGCACTGAGACCATCAGCTCCAAGTCCACCTTAATGATATTAGTCTCAGTCTCAGTCGTTCTGTGAGGATGGACACATTAAAATCTTTGCAACGCTTCATGGACTTTGAGTCGTTCTCTCTGATCCTTTTTCCTCTGCAGCATAATCTACATGAGTAAAGGTCAGAGTGTCTACTCTTTTCTATTCTGCTGTCACTGGGCACGTCACTTAGTCAAGTGCTTATTAGCTTTGGCCTTTAGCTCTTTAAAGTTCAGCAGCCACCAGACCGACACTGATTCCGTTTTCTCCATGCATCATCCAGAAGCATTTTTGAGTGTTAACAAAAGCTGTTTCAGCTGTTTCAACCTTTTGAACTTATGTACCATGCACGGTAGGAATGTACTTTATGCTGGAATGTAACCATAGAAAACCAGCATTCGTTCAACATTTGCAGCTAATTGAGGTTTTCACACAGAGCTTGCTCTTTTCTTCAAAGTGGCACTTTGAAGAAACGGCTACAGAAAAACTGTACAGACTCTGTAAAGGAAGGAAATGATATTGTCCACACGAAGAGGGTTAAGGTCACATCACACACGTTTACTGCCTGTGTTCATATGTCGTGTTCATGTTGTACTTATGTACATATGAACTTTCAATGACTCTGGCAAAGAAATCCTGTAATTAACATTTTAGAGTCGTCAGTAGGAATGGCCCTCGACCAAACTGCTGTGTGGACTGAAACGTCTACAGACTGTCTGTACAGCTACCAAGCAGGCAGCAGTAACACTGATGATGTACTAGACTATATGAAAGACGAGAAAGAAGGTTGTGACGATGTCTCTGAAGTCCACAGATTATAACTGGTCATAATATACGATTGATGAAATCTGATCCTGGTGTTTGGTTCGTACTGTACTAGACTTTATTAAGTAGACAGTGAGACTTAAAGGTGTCTCAGACGTGTTGTGTTCCACATACAGCAGCAGGTGGAAAAAAGAAAACAGGATTGTCTTTCTGAAACATGTTTGTTCTGTGTCGGGCTTCCTGGCTCTGGCTTTGTGTGTTTGTGTGTGTGCTCAGTGGGACAGTGGTCAGCAGCTTCCTCCTTCAGAATCCATCCATCTGGTCTTTGAGCCTGACAAAGCGTTTTCCTACACACACACACACACACACACACACACACACATATATATAGTATATATACTGTAGTGCTGCACTGGATGTATGAATACGTGCCCTTTGTGCAGTGTTATGCAGATTTCCTCAAAGCCCCCTGTTGATGTTATTTTGCACCAGAAAGGTTACGAAGCTCCAGAAACAGAGCAGCTTTCACTCTAATCAATTAGCTGCAGGTGAAGTAAACACATAAAGCCGTGTATCTGTGATATTTAACACGAGAAGAGTTAGAAATATGTTGATTTTATTTATATATAAAGACAAACTAACACAGAGACTAACCAAACGGACTGAGACAGTCTAAAGAAGCCGGTGATGTCGTTTCTGTTTTACTGGGGAAGAACCTGCTCTGATGCAGGAGCTGAGAACATTGAACTGGGATTGTTCTCAGTTCTCTAACAGCCCAAAAACAATGAAGAAGCTCTTCTGGGCCTGAAACATCCAACAACAGCAAATGACACAGTCAGTTTCACGTTGTGGTAGGACTGTTGTATTCTTAGCTCGATGTTCCAGCTGTTTCCATTTAACACCAGCTCGTTGTTGTTAATGTGAAAGTTCACATCGTTGTGTATTCATCAGACCGTTATCACTCTTTACTTTCTTTGTATTCAGTTATCGAGCGTTTTCTTTTATTTGTCACTCAGTTTATATCAGAATGATGTTCTCAGTCCTGTTTTCTTGTCTCTCACAATAATAGGAAAAATTAAAATGAAATTAAATCTGTGGGAAGATGATTTGTTTTGGTGTTTAGGTCTAGAAATGCTTCAGTTCTTCTGTTCCCACTGTGTGAACATTTGTTCAATAAAATGTGAAAACACGAGTGTCACTGTGATTTAAAAGTGTGATTTATTTCCCATTATGACTTCTCTATGGATTTAAAAAGGTTTTCTGTGGTTCAGTCAGTTTCTTCCTGTGGAAAACTGTGATTTTATAAAAGTTCAAACACTGTGATTCATTTTCTTTTTTATTTGAAATCCCACTGGTGCAAACGTGATGAATGTGTTTTCTCCACGTGACTGTGTAGGAGCTGGAGGTTGGTCTCCCCTCACCTCAGACAGGTATCAGTGGTTGGAGGTTGACCTGGGCGTGAGGACCAAGATCGCCGCTGTCGCTACGCAGGGCCGCTACGGCAGCTCTGATTGGCTGACGTCCTACCTGCTGATGTTCAGCGACACGGGACACAACTGGAAACAGTACAGACAGGAGGACAGTATCGGGGTGAGTGGGGTCATTTATCATTCTGTGTTTACGTCCCTTTGTTTCCTGGACACATTTGTCTCCTTCGCTCGTGTATCGACTCACTTCAGGCTCACTTCATTGTTTCTGTAATAACTGTATAATAATGTCTATGAAGTGAGGTAATGTCCAGCAGGCCGTGTGTGTGCTGCACAGATAAACTTCATTTATAATGGATGAACTCCTCGCAGCAGATCTGCTGAATGTGCAGACGTGTTGCCAAACATTTAAACTGCTGATGACAGAGGCACAATGACAGGTTGTCACCTTTAATTATTTCTTACATCACTGAATCAAGGTTAATTTAATTTCACCTTTTTGACGTAATCACTGGTTTGAGGGTTGTAGTACAAAAACACACATGAATGTAGTAATTACTGCTGGATCAGTACCCGGACTAAAAACTGCACCACGAAGACAATAGAGCTCCACAAAAACACGGTTAAATGAACAGGACAGTGGTGGTCGTTTCTTACTCTGTCAGCTCTCGGTGATTTTAACAGAGCAACGTTTGGATCTTCATCAGCACCACTGAGGAACGTCTCCCTAATTTGTCCACATCTCTAGTTTGAGGGGTTCCACTTTCTCTTCCATTCATTTAGATGATTTTAGTAGAGTCATAATTTCCAACACTGGACCGTTAGGTGACGATACCTCAGCTGGTCTCTGTGGAGCGCTTTAATCTTCTGGATGATGCTCTCTGTGTAGAGACACACTGCCCAGGTGGTGTGTTTTTGTTTTTAACCTTTGTGCCTCTAGTGCAACACATTTGGCTAAAGAGCAGCGTTTGGTGCCGGCCCGTGGTGAAGACTAATTTGAGAGGAGTTTTAATTTACACAGATTCTGCTGAGGTCGTTTCCTCATGTGGAGAAAATCCAGTAAATCTCAGCACTGAGGATTTTCCCTACGAGCACACAGAATGGCTTCTCCAAGCTTAAGCTTAAACATGTTGATCTGACGCTCTACGTGAACTGTGCACAATCCCTGTCACATTTCAAAGTGTTTGTGAACTTCAGCCCAGCTCAGAGGAGAAAGTTGACGGCGGAGCTGGTGGATCAGCCACAACACATTTTACTGCCGGGCTGCTGCTTTTAGTGAAGCTGGCTGACGGCCAGAAGAGGCTGTTTCTTCTTGTCCTCTTCATCTCTCTGTCTGTCCGCTTGTTTTCTCTCTTTTCCCTGAAGCCTGTGGCTGCTTGGAAATATAGCAATCCATCTTTCCTTTATTGTGTCTCTACTCTTGATCTGTTTGTTTCCTCTCGCCGGGGGGGCTGAGGATGAACACAAGTGGTGCTCTTTTTGTTCAACTTTCCGTGTTCTCCTTAAAAGTTTTTTCTTTTCCAATTCCTTCTCCAATTATCATTTGACCTTCTCATTTGTCCCTCCGTCCTTTCTCCTGAATACTCTTCACTGTATTTCTCTTCTTCCTGTTTCTATTTCCACAGTTCAAATCGTTCAAAAAGGAGAATAGATTTACAGACACAGCTCTTCATACTGTTAACGTAGCACAAGATCATCATACCAGACTGAATATACACAGATACTCTGCCTATGTTACGCTTTATGTTTTTTAGATTTTCTGTAATTTGCTCTTATTTCTTATCAACTGTTTGTTGTATTATATTGTATAAATGACGTTTACTACATGTTTGCTCACTGCATTAGAGGAACAGTGCAGAGGTTATTTCACAGAGATTTTACCCTTCCAGTCAAACATAAGGTCTCTGTTCATCATACGAGGAGATCCGACTCCACTCTCCAATGATTACAGAGGAATTAATAAGTTAATTATGTGTCTACGCTTTTATTCAGCAGTGAGTGAGTCAGTTAACCTGCATGTCAACTTCAAGGGAGGGATGTAATTAGGATTGATGGCCAGATGGGAGAGATGGAAAGAGATGAAAAGGCATTTAGCCCAGAGTCAGAATGAAACAGATCATCTCTTCACTGCTCCAAATAACTCCACAAAGATTTGAGTATGAAACCGGTGAATGGGCAGAATCCCCACAACGGAAACATTTAAAAAGCTAAAACTCCTGTAAGATTTAATCTACTTCATTCAGAAAATCTGTTTCTAGTAGAAAAATGTTCATAATGGTCACGTAGAAATGAACATGTTTTTAAAAGAAGAGCAGATTTTATAACAAATTTATTATAATTTAAATTGAAATCATACATGTTATGTTTGCTAATCTGATTTATTAATTTAAAAGGAACTGATCATAAGAAATCACTTTTACAAAGCTGGAGTCTTGTATCTTTGTCCTGAATTTATTTGATCTTATTTGATTAAAAACACGATAATTCCTGCTATTTTAAATCTCCATTAGTTAAAACCTGATTCAACAAAGGGAAACATCTGAGTTGGATGAAAATTAAGAGTTGAATATTATAAAAAGTAGAATTTTCTGATGAGCAACAGGAGCTGACGGTGCTGATTTTTTAATGATGAGTTTATTTTAGGCCTGAAGATAAAATTACATCCAGATGATTAAACGTAAACAGACTGGTATCCAATAGCAACAAGAGATCAAAGTGCAGCAACAGAATGAGCCAATTGAATCCATTGGAACCAAGATCAAAGGCACAGAATCTGTGATGTCATAGATCCAGTTCACAAACACTGGATGAGGGATCAGGTTTTCAGTCTGGTTCAGAACATTTCACTGTGACACAGGTGAAAGAAACCAAAGACAGAAGAGAAGAAGAAACGTCAAGAGAAACAAGAGACAAAATGAAAAACAACTTCAGGGAGATGGTAAAGCCAGTAAACCTTCATCTTAGCACCCTGGAAAACGAGATGAGGCGTCATCTCAGGGACGGAGAGGTAAAGCTCAGCCAGAGTGAAAGTCAGGGGAGAGTGGTCTTGGAAATCAGCGAGGAATCGCTGAGTAGTTTACTGGGACAACTTCAGGTAAAGAACGAGGACAAGTGGAGCCGTGAAAAAGCACGAATGCAGCAAGAGATATGTCTCCTGAAATCTCTGCTGGAGGAGGCTTACAACAAGCAGAGGTCGTGTATCAGCGATCTCAAGTACCAGCTTAGAAAGATCAGGATCCAGAAAGCTCACAATCCTGAGCAGGAAGGCGATAACACCAAGGATCTGCAGCTCCAGTTAGAGGTCATGCAGGCAGAGAAAGAGGCCCTCGAAAAGGAAGTGGAGGCAGTGAAACTGGAGGTCAGTGCTGAGAAGCAGCTGCGGCAAGTGGCTGAAAAGCATCCTGAAGCATCAGCCGACGGCCTGAAGGTGCAGCTGTTTGAAGCCCGTACACAGGCAGAGGAGTTGGAGAAGGCTCTTCAGAGTGAGCGGACTCAAACTGAGAAGCTGCAGAAGAGGCTGTGCGAGACCGAGGAAGCTCTTCAGAAACAGGAGAAGGAGGTCAAGAGGTCTACAGAAAGGGCCCAGGCTTCCCAAGAGGAGACCAGGAAAGTCACAGCTGCCCTCAAAGACACACAAGACAAGCTGGAGGCTGAGCGCCTTGAGAAAAATACACTGATGGCTGAGCTGAAGGGGGCAGAAGATGAAATGACAAGAGTGCGTCTCCAGTGGCAGAAGGAGAAAAACACCCTCCTGCAGGAAACTGAGGAGACCAGACTTAGACTCGTGGCTCAACTTGAAAGTGATCGTGCAGAGTGGCAGGAGGCCAGGTCATCTCTCCTTCAGGCCACAGAGGACGTCAAAGACACGCTGGCGAGGAAGGAGCAGGAGTGGGAGACGAAGGAGAGCTCTCTGAGGGCGCGAGTGGAGGAACTGGAGCGGAAAATTGCTAAAAAGAAAAAGAAATGGTACCGAAGAATCCTCCGCTTCGTGGCTCCAGGTTCCTCTGCTCAGCAGTAGGAACTGAGCTCCCACTCGTACTTGTGTCCTTGTGAGGATTCATCTTTACTCCAAACAGCTTTTCATAAATGTTTGAGGTTAAGACTTTTACAGCAGAACAGTGAGGAGCAGACTCTCCTCACTTTGTGGTGTAATACTAAAACGACTCTTCACAAGGACTCAAGTACCAACGCGCCCAGCCGTCCGTGGAAAGGGGATCTCTCTCTGAATTGCCTTTCCCGAGGTCTCTTCCCATGTTCCTTAATGCGTCCTGTTCAGAGGTTCGTGGGGAGTTTTTCCTCGTCTTCTTAGAGAGTTTGGGCTGGACACAGGCTGCACACTTCACAGACAATCTCTGTTAAAGGCAGATTTGTTTGTGGGGTGTTGCACACTAATTTAATTGGGCATTTAAAATTCAATAAAAACTAATAAACAATAATAATAATAATTTGTTGGTTTTATATGTTGTAACTTTTATTTTCTCCTTTTTTCATTTTCTCCTAATTTTAACTTACTTCTCGTTGATTTCTTAAAAAACAGAGTGATGACTTTAAACTGCTGCTGCTGCTTTAACAGTTATTGTTTAACTTAAATGTCTTTGTGATATTTACAGTATTTCCGTTGTGTTTGTGTTTTCAGGCGTTTCCAGGAAACACTAATGCAGACAGCGTGGTTCAGTACAAACTGCAACAGCCAGTGATCGCTCGCTTCCTCCGCCTCATCCCTCTGGACTGGAACCCCAACGGGAGGATCGGACTCCGACTGGAGACCTATGGATGTCCTTATAGTGAGTTGCAGTTTTTATCCAGTTGGATGACATGTACCTGTTCATACAGACTCGCTCCTCCATGGCTGCATTCAACAAGCTAACTCAGTAAACAACAAGACAACAACACTTTGACTGAGGCCCAGCAGCCACGAACTGGTTGGAACTTAACATGCTGACCTGCTCCAGTCTTTATAATATAATGTGATGAACTGTGTTGAATCTTCCCTCAGGTTTGTCCACTGAAGGCTGAATGACTGTAGTTTAGAAAAGTATGAGTCGAAGGAACTCTCTGTAAATGTAAATGTGATGAATCTGTAGTGAGACACAGATGGTAATAAGGATATGAAGCCATTTTAAAGCTCTCAATGTTCCCAGTATTTTTCTTTTTTAACACAAACACTGTGTTCCCTGTTTCCTTTTGAATTCCTCAGATTACATATTGGCTGTATCAGCCTTGGCATCGTCACAATGAACAAACATCACAAACACAGAAGCGTATTGTCTGGTTTATTCACACCATGTTTTTCCAAGCCACACAACAGCTTTTCTTATCAGTGCTGACTGCATCACAGTAAAAATAAATCCTCAGATGTTTTCCTATTTGAGCGAGGAATTGCTTTAAAAAACAACAGATATCCAACTTATCACAGCTCTTCTCACCAGACCCATAAAAACATGTTGTGGCTTCATTTTCTCGGTGCTGTTTTATCTCTGGGAGTTAACGATGAGCACAACTTTAGCCAAATTCCATCTTTTTTTATTCTGCTTCCCACCCAGTAAAAGGTGAAATAGTCTGCACAGTTTGTCCTTTAAGACCACCTTCTGTCACTCTGAGACGTGCATTATAACGGGCGGCTCTGTCAAAACGCTGCGTCGTCACATGAAAACGTTCTGAACATCCCGAGCATCAATGTTGTTCCTTTATTTTCTCTATTTATCTAAAAGACTGGGGGAGAAATAAAAGGATTTTGAGTTTGAACTTGTTTTAGAACTATTCATGCTGCTTTCACACTGCACATTACTATATTTCTGTCTGGTCCCCTTCCTTCTCCCCTTGTGTGGCCTTCCCTTTGATTAACCTTTGGTTGGTTCATCTTGGTCTCATCAGCTCATAAAAATGTCTTTTCTAACGTTTGTGGCTCAGATTCTTTCTGCTGAGGCTGTGTGTGGTTAGTCTGTATGTTTGAGACTTGTTGCCTATGAATGTGTTTATTCCTCATGAATAAACATAATCTGCATGGTTTGCTGGTTTGTGCCATCGTAAATAGTGAGAAATCACTGATAAGAACTTATTGTATGATGCATGTGCAGCCCTCTGCAGACCCACCCTTCACCAAATGGCTCTCTAGTTCTACTAGTGGAGAAAAACTCTACAGCT
Source organism: Anabas testudineus (assembly GCF_900324465.2). Taxonomy (NCBI): domain Eukaryota; kingdom Metazoa; phylum Chordata; class Actinopteri; order Anabantiformes; family Anabantidae; genus Anabas; species Anabas testudineus. Next base: position 21,311,799 of record NC_046626.1, on the reverse strand, counting down.
ACTTAGAGTCATGAACATTTGGAACCAAACAGACTAATCTCAAGACGACATTCAGTTTAAAACAGCCTCTCTTGCTTACTGTTCGTACTTGTCACAGTGATTATAATGTCTGCTTACTAAGATCCTCCGGTTCTCTCATCACTTATTCATCATATTAGTTCATCAAGTGGAGAAATGATTTATGATAAAAACCATTTGTATCCTTTAAAACTGTGCCTGATGCTGTTCCCTGTGAAAGAAGACGGATGAGGACAAACGTTGAAAAGATGAATTTTAATAAACAGCCTAGAGTGGTTTGGAAATACTTTCATATTGTCTGAAGATACCCTAGATACTGTACATTTGTGTAATATACTTCTTAGCAAACATGACAGTAAACTAATATAGTGCACATGGTAGATCCTCCTGCAGATGGAATAAACTGAACAGAGCTCAGTTCATCAGTAAATCAGTGGTTTAAAAGTGTCAAATCTCACCTGCTTGTAAAGATTTATTTCCGTGTGATGTTTCCAATAAAACAGTTATTAAACAAAAAACTGTTATATAATAATAATAAATAGAAATATAACCTAGAACTTAAGTGGAATGGATTGAAAATACAGTATAAACCACAGACGATTACAGCAGACTCAAAGTCATGTTTTCATCTTTACACAAAGAGGATGAACCTGGAGCCTCTGTAATCAGCAGGAAATACACGGTACGATGTAATAAGAGCATTAGTGCGAGTGAAGGGAGCGTGTGACTGTCTGAGCCAGGTTCATTAGAAAGACGTTCAGTCGGAGGAATCAGTTGTTGGACTGTGAAGGAAACTGATGCTGAACTCAGCTGCTGCAGGACCTTCTTTACAGCTGACACCGAATGTGATAAACAGAATAGAGATTCAGTCCCACTGTCTGACATCTGTCTGCTGACAACAAAATCAGGGTGTTGTGTGTTTTTGTGGATCCTCGTGCCAGCAGCTCAGTCCTGAAAAATCTGAAGACCAGAGCAGTAAAGTAACACAATAAAACCCAGATTTCTACCTGCACAGGAGGAAATGGTCTTTATTAACCTGCTGATTGTCTCGTGAAGTTCTGACTCGTGTGTCTCTGTTTGTTCCTCAGCCTCTCATGTGGTGAGTCTCAGCAGCAGCAGTCTCCTGTACAGGTGGAGCACTGGGCCGAGGCGGACGTCCAGAGAGGTCGTCTCTCTGAAGTTTAAAACCCTCAGGAATTCTGGGACTCTGCTGCACGCAGACGGACAGGAAGGTCTCAGCCTGAGTCTGGAGTTAGAGAGAGGGAAACTACTGCTGCTCCTCAGACAAGGTACCACACACCTTTAGATTCACACCCTCTCACAGCTTCTCTGACCTGACAGTCTGTCCACAGTCCGTCTCTGTCAGACCGTGGACTCCTCCTCCCGTCATCTTAGCTTGTTGTAGTAGTGACTCATCTTTAATCTGTACTAGTACATCTGTACAAAGCTAAAAGACTCTTGACATTTCCATCTGTACCAGTGAGCAGGTCGACAAACAGACTTTCTTCACAGTGCGGCCGTGTGGGTGCGGACGATCTACACTGTATGAGGCTGAGCACAATATAAACCCTCTGCAATGACTTGAGATTGGTTTTGGTTGGGTGAGGTGGGCGACACGCTCGCTGCTGGTTTAAATCTTGGCTCATTCTCTGTGATGGATGGTCCCTGTTCCCTGCAGCATGTGTTAGGGCTGGACTCTGCACAACGCCGTGCACGGTGTGTGTGTGTGTGTGTGTGTAAACAGGGTTAAACCAGAGGTTGTTAGGCTGCCATGCTGAATCATCACCATATGGTTCACCTCTCATGTGAAATCCCATCTGGCTGCTGAAATTCTCCACCCATCCATCCATCTATCCGTCCATCCTCTTTCTCTTCACGTCTCCCAAACGTTCTTCCCTCGCTGCCTCCTCTCTCCGCCATCTGTTTCCCACAAAGCCTCTTCTTCCCAGCGCCCTTCATCTTCCTTCATCCCCTCCGATGTCATGCATCAATCTCACCTCGTGTCCATCTGCCACCCACATCTCTTGGTCCCATCCTTCCCACAGAGGAGATGGTGAAGTGCTTCATCATCTCTTCAGCATAAAGAAACACAGACCAAAGAAGTGGTTGACCACTTTTAAAAAGGACCCAACATCCTAGGAGCTCCTGTAATCGTAAGGAGTGAATTATCTCGACAAACTGTCTCCTTAAGAGGACAGACGGCGTCAGATTAACTAAAACACATTTACCACCTGTGATTCTGTAGCTGGAGGCCTGTGAAGCCTCTGTCATGTCAGTGTAAAGACACAAAGACCAACAACTAAAACAACATGTAGAATGTTTTCTTCTTCTTGGACTCCCTCTGTTCCTCTCCATGTTCCTCTGCACCACTCCTCCTGTTGTAATTGCTGTTCTTTGTCTTGGTTTGTCTCTCCACATCTCATACAGCTTCATTTTTCCCTCTCTAAAGAGACCATTTGCCTTTTTTAGCTTCCCTCTTATCTTTTCTCCTCTATGTCCCAGACACACAAACAGACCCTTTTCATATTCTCCCCGACCACATGTTCTGTTTTCCTCCTCCTTCATCGCTAAGTGTCTTGGTCTTTTCGATATGTCAATGCAATTATTTGGCTTTTATGTTATGTGAAGTTCCATGAGGCTCTTTTCAGTAGAGCGTCCTTCAGATTTCTGTCTCATAATTTCTACTTTGTTCCTCCCACTCAGTGTTTTTGCCGCCTCGCTCTCTTTCTTTCTCTCTTCAGGTTACATATTGTGTAATTTAGGTCGTCTCAGGGTGCAGTGATCTTACCTTATACGTGGTCCAGCTCTGCTAACTCTAACCCGGCCAGGGTCGGACCCCCTGCAGAGCAGATGCAGTTCATGTTAGGATTCAGCTCTGAGTAACAGTCCTGCACAGAAACAGCAACACAGAAAACCAAAGTGAGATTTGATGGTAAATCTTCTAATTTACAGTAAATAAAAAACAAACATATAATAATAATGAAAGCATTAATACAATAAATTAAGATAAATGGACATGATTTGTATGTTTATATAATGCAGTGTGTTATTTTACATTTATTAATACATACATACAAACATTCATTTATTCTGTTCATCTGATCTCTCTCTATGTTAATGATGTAGGTGGTCCTAACCCCAGTTTAACCCAGAAAAAGAGAATAAATGTAGAAATACATAACTACATGAAAGTAGAAACTCATAAATATGCATTTATTTGAACATAAAAATACACTAATCACATTTATTTATTTGTATATTTATTGCAGCATAAATTAAACTTTCACTTTCATACAGTGCTGATTAAACTGATGTTTGAGGGAACATACATATATTAATATATATATACGATGAGTCTTTGTGTCTGGAACCATTTTAACATGATTACATCTTCAGAAACATGTGAAATTTTATCTCTGCTACTTGAAAAGAAGCAACTAGCTGATGAAATTAGAAAGTGTCATTTGCTCCCTTTCAACACATTTACTCCCGTTTCCCGTCTCGTCTTCCTTTATGTTTGTTTATCCCAGTTTGCTTCACCAGCGATTGGTTGTAGTGCTGTGCCACTGATTTGTGTTTACAGATTTATTCTGTGTCTTCAGTAAATGGTTCTGTGCTAAATGTGACACTGCCCCAGTGGACGTGTTCGTTAAATCTCCAATCCACACAACATTCACAGGAACACATATGCAAATTTCCTCTGCATAGTTTAATTTATTTGCAGCATGAAGTGTCTCTGACACTGAGCTGGTAGCTGAAGCTGTTGGGAAATCTACAATATAGAAAATCACATCACCTGAAATACAGTCTGAGAAAACTAGTGTCTAAAACCAGAGGAACCAGATTCACAGAGACTCACTGTGACCTTTATTGTCTTTATAGTAACAACAATGAGCAGTTATATAATATAAAGTAGGATTTATAATTATACTAATTAATAACTTGTGTGATGCTCCCTGTCCGTCGTGAGTTACACAATCATTCTGCAGCTCTTGTTTTGGTTTGATCGTTTCTTATATTCTTCATTTGAAACTGTTACTACTACGAAGGCGACTATTGTCGTCCTGTCATCGTGTTTCTACAGCCTTATAATATACAACCGACTATATTCAGTGGGTGGAAAGTGGAAGATGTGAGAGAAACACAAAAGAAAATACAAAAGAGCTTCTGCTTCCTGCTGATTATGTCACAGACATGGTGTTTGTGAACGCGTGCCAGTGAACTGCTGAAATAATTATAGACTGGTCTGAGAGCAGCTGTCAGGGTGTTTCTCCAGAATCAGACTTTGAACAACTTTAATGTAACAGCAGGCCAGAAACAACGAGATGATACCGTCTTTACCCAGTTTAACACAGTTTTCTATGAGCATGTTCCTCTGTGTTTAATCATCATCGTTAGTTAACACACATAAAAGTCCAGTCAGTTCATCAGAGTCCTGTCTGTCTAACATGTCTGTCTAACATGTCTGTCTAACATGTCTGTCTAACATGTCTAACATGTCTGTCTAACATGTCTGTCTAACATGTCTAACATGTCTAACATGTCTGTCTAACATGTCTGTCTAACATGTCTGTCTAACATGTCTGTCTAACATGTCTAACATGTCTAACATGTCTAACATGTCTGTCTAACATGTCTGTCTAACATGTCTGTCTAACATGTCTAACATGTCTAACATGTCTAACATGTCTGTCTAACATGTCTGTCTAACATGTCTGTCTAACATGTCTAACATGTCTGTCTAACATGTCTGTCTAACATGTCTAACATGTCTGTCTAACATGTCTAACATGTCTGTCTAACATGTCTGTCTAACATGTGTATCACCTCCATTAATACCACTTTACACACAGAAGTCATCTTTCCAACCTCTCATCATGTTGTTGTCCAGACTCTCTGACAATGATCACAGATACTTGAGTCCTTGTTTTAAATGTTCAGTGGTTTAGGATTTAGAGGTTCCTCTTTACCAATAATCTGACTGATCAGTTTAATTTGGTGATTTAACGCACGTGTCAAATAAATTATGGAACTTTTCTGAGCATCTTTACCTGTGTACCAGCTTCCAACCACATCCACAACCATCTGTTGGTCCGCTGTGATGGAAGATGTGGCTTAAAGCTGCAGTTCTTGGGGTTTGTTGCACCGACCGAACAGTTGAAGAACAAACCAACGACGCTGGGAACTGAGAACATGTCGTTCTTGTTTTTCTCTGTCCCACTAATTTATGTTTGAGAAACTGAGACAACGCTGATCAGCTTTTTATTTATTTAGTTACTGACTCTGGTTTTTGACCCGTTCTTGTCTCTTATTGAGCTTCGATGGTCGAGTGGTTAAGGTGATGGACAGTGAGACAAAATAAGACTTTCACACACATTTTTAACTGTAGACGTTCTTTGGAACAGGCTCCCCTCACAGTAACCACAGTTCCTCCCAAATGTTAGAGATTATTCCCATTTCACTTTTAAGTTGAGCCTTTCTGAACCTTTCCTGTCGTGTATCTGGTCTCACTTTGAATCTGTTTCACTCTGTGGGGTATTTTGCTGCCAGCTCTGCATTGACGATGAACATCAGCCACTGACCCAGGTTTTTAAATGTCTCGTAAGACAAATATCACTTTGGAGCTGGCTGAAGGCACAGAATCATATGACCCCCGATTGTGACGTCAGATTTTTAAACTGTCACTTGTTTGAAATGAGCAGTAAACCAACACAGCTGAAGCATCATGCTGCATGTTTTCATTTCGTTGCCAAATTAATTAGTTCACAGTCTAGTTTTGAGAGACAGCAGCTTATTATCACAATTCTTCCCGACTGATTAGTTTATTGTGTAGCATAAAGATCTTTGTGGCTTCTCAGTGTTAGAGTCACTTTAATTGGACCATTTTGTCACAAAAGAGGTTCAGCAGCATTATCAAAACTTTGAAACAACCGAGGTCAAACATCTGTAACATAATGCCGTTAATCACCACACCAGCAGAAATCTAACAAACATTTTACAGCCTGTGAGACAGTGTTGGTGTTTTTGTTCACGACACACCTGTTGCACATTCAGGTGCAGAGATTTCGTCTGATTCCACTTTTTTCAATTGTCAGAAAAATCAAACAGTTATTTGCCTGTCAACTTCTCAACTGTCTCTGTTTCTCCCTCTGAAGTCAGAATTGTGGCCCCTGAAGAATAACAAATACATTTTTAATGATTGACTCCTCAGTTGTGCCTCCACTTCCTTCTCTCAGCAGAAACACAAAGTTTCTCTCCAGTACTTTGGGGGATGGATCTCCTTATTTGGACCGGCGGATGCTCATCTATCATTAATGACGCCTCGCTGTGTTTCCTCTGTGGTTTTTCAGATTAGGCTTTATCACATATTTGGCTTCACTTCTCGGTGCAATTATGCAGATATTGAGTAATGAGATGGGAGAGGACGACCTCGCCGTGCTCCTCTCTGCGGGAAGCTGAGAAAAGGGAAATATTTTTAGACGTTGCTGTAGCTGTCATTGGACCTGCGTTCCCTTGACACCAGGTCAGATTGTCAGAAAGTAGCACAGAAGAACAAACTAACAAGTCGGACGACTGTCAGATCAGATAAATAAAGACAGGAAAAGAGAAACAGACACAAATGACACAGTTTGACTGGTTTATGAGCTGTTGTAGCTGAAATAACCCGAATACCAGATACAGATGATAAGACAAAGTAAATGTCAGTCTGTTCAGCTTCCCAGTGAAGTCTCATCCCATTTTATGAAGAATGATTCTTTTCTCTCCTTTATTATGTTAAACTTAGATTTTGCAGATTAAACATTGGTGATGTGTTGATTAAAAGTCTGAGTCTCTGTGTAATTTTCACTTCTCGCTGTGATTAGTTTTCAGTAACAGCCTAGAAATAGTCCTCTTCTACCATCCTTCCTTCCTTTATGTTCTTCCTCTTTCTTCTCCTCTGTCATTGTTCTCCTCTCGTCCTCTGTTCTTATCCCTCTCTGCTCCTCTTCTCCACTTTTACCTTCATATTCTACTGCCCAGTCGTCGTTTACCTTCATCACCTGCTTCACCCTCACCTACTCTTCATCCTCCTTTGTTCCTCTTCATGACGTCTATCTATTACTTTTTCATTCTCCTCTTCGTTTCCAGGCCGGACCTCATCCTCTGAACCGCGGCGGCGTGCTTCTCTCGGCAGCCTGTTGGACGACCAACACTGGCACCACGTGGTGCTGGAGAGGAGAAGAGTTCACCTCAACCTCACTGTGGACAAACACACGGAGAGGATTCAACTCCCTGCTGAGTTCAACCACTGGGACATTGAACAGGTGAGAAAAAAACACAACCTACTAAAAAATCCATATAAACATGTATATATATATATATATATTTGATTTGTGCCATATGTGTGTTTTTTAAGCTGAGTGTAGGAGCAGACCAGAGCCTCGACTCTGAGAAACCAGAAACCATCTCCAACTTCCATGGCTGTGTGGAAAACCTTCTGTTCAACGACCTCAACCTGATACAACTAGCTGCACACAGCGACCACCAAGTTACTGTAGCAGTAAGTGCATTAAAACAGTCACTGTAAAGGTAATTTAAACCCACGGCTAAGAAAGAATTAGGAACCCTTTACTGACTTCAGAGAGCAGGAAGTTGTGGGTTGTGATTAGAAGAATATTAATAAGTTAAACAGATATATTTATATTTTACACAACAACAGCTGTTGCCACTTGGATGTGGGCAGGTTGCGTCTGAACTGGTCGCTCCAATAGCTGCTAGCTAACATCACCTGATTTAACTTTTTATATTTGTTTACTACTCCTCCAGCATCCTCGAGAATCTTGGGATAGGTTCTCTCTCATCAATCGCTGCATTTCTCAGCCACATTTGAAGAAGCTCTGAGAATGTGACGCCCATGTTGTGGCTTTGTGCGAAGGATGTAGCCCTGATGATGGACCTGTTGTTCCCATCATCAGTTCCCAGTGTAGACACTGTAAACTCAGCACAGACAGAGTTGAAGAGTTACCGAGTGAGAGGTGTGAAGCATCTACAGAGGTAGACAACAGTTACTGAGGAGGACAAAGTATTAATTGTTTGTTAATAAATTAGCAGTGACAGTTTAATACGGGGATGTCAGTGAGTTATTCTGCCTCACAGTACAAAGTCACGTGTAGCTTTAACTTGACTCGTGCAGTAAAACCCTCTGTATTGATGTGTTGTCCTCCTGTGCAGTTGTAACCCACCCTGCTGACAGAGCCGAACCAAGCCTCTGTACAAACATGTGAAATATAAATTACTACAAATCATTTATAAAGGTCTAAGTAACGATCTCCAACAGGTAGATACAAAGAGAAATACTCACTCCCATCATGTTATATAGAGTTTTTCTTTTCTAGATCTCTGAGTCAGGATACAGCATCAGCAGCTGGAGCTGAGCTGCCTACTGTGAAATAAAATTTGCCGCTGATTTCAACCCTCCACAAAATAGATTTTGGCTCAGAAGAAGGTAATAAAACATTCAGCTGAGAGTTTTTTGTGTTGAGTCCAAACACACACATATTTTACTACAGATCACCAGGTGAGGTTGTGTTTGTGTACGTGCAGGTGTGGTCGCACGTGTTGGTGCCTCTAGAGCACCACTGGGAAATAACGGGGAGGCTGCTGTTAACGAGCTGCTAGCTGGTTAATGAAGCTAAGGAGCGCTTAACGAGGACAGTGAGTAATGAGAGCACAGACGAGAGCAGGCGATGGTTTCACAGACTCTTCCTTCTCTATTGTCAGTGGGACCTTTAGATGACAATAAGTGGAGCGAGGTCAGAGTGCAGCAGCTTTCTAATGAACGGGGTCAGGGAGCAGAGAAGCACATTCACTGGTGAAGGCTTAATAGAAGCTGTTTTATGAGTTGTGGAGTTTTAACGCAGTCTTAGTGCATTTTAATAGAGAGGCATGAAAACAAAAGGAGTGGAGGATTCTGGACGTGCACGTGTGTTAGTGCACGTCTTTTGGAGGGAATTTTATAGCTCACTTTTTCCCTTATATTTTGCAGTAGTGCTGCGTCCTCCACTATTTACTTTCATATATCACTTGAAGAGCTCTACAAAGGGCTTTTAGATGTCGTCTGTGTTTCTGCAGCGGTATAAAGACGGCAGGCTGATATTCCCTACAGGGTGCTGGGACTGTATATTACTGCTGCAGTCTTACTCTAAACACTGGACCACGACGGAGACGCCTACATCGTGCCGTTCATCGCTTATCCAGCTCTCTACACCTGGATTTTTCTACTTTGGATTCATGACTTTTATTCTCAAGGAGACTTGCTGATGAGATCATTAGGATATGAGGTTGCGTGACACGCCCTCTGCAGCTCATTAATATTCATGTTTTCTTTTATCTCTCTCTAGTAATCATGTTTCCTGCCCCACCTCCTCTCCCTCCCTCTTTGCTTGTTTCCCTCTCAGGGCAATGTGACCTTCTCTTGTGCTGAGCCAGTTTCCGTCGCTGTGACGTTCCCCGGCCCCCAGAGCTTCCTCCAGTTGCCGGGGCCCACAGCTCCCGATCTGGGGGGCTTTTCTGTGGGGTTTCAGTTCAGGACGTGGAACAGGGCGGGGCTTCTGCTCACATTTAACCTGCCTCAGCAAAGGGGCGTGGTCTGGCTGTACCTGAGTGAGGCCCGACTCCGGCTGCAGGTTCATAAGGAAGGCAGAGCGCTGCTGGAGCTCAGTGCAGGTTGGTCCCACAACCTGTCAAACTGATTGTTAACCCTGTTCTCTGCCTGAACGTGTTGAACGTGTTGAACGTGTTGCTCTACATAACATAACAAATAATTTCTGAAGTAGAACATTAACTCAGGCTCGTGCCTGAGAATCTGTACAAAATCTGGTCTAATCCCTTTATTGTTTTAATTTATATTGAGCTCATGTGTTATCATTGCTTCTTTCTTTTACTGTCTACTAATGAACACAGAAATCTTTGGTATTATTTTATCAAAGGCTGCTGAACAGCTGGTTTTCTTTACACTTCACAGCATTAACGCCTTGGTTCAGTTACATGTATCATATTTTATGTTGTTCCGTGTTTTTAAACCTGTTTTTGTTTCCTGTTCTACTCATTGCTCTGTGTTGTCTGTGATCTATTGTAAACAGTAATGTTCATTATAATGATAATATTAATCAGTTAATTGTTTCATGAATAAACAATGTGTGGAGGCCAAGTCAACATATGCAGATATCTTTACCTGTTGGATCAACATCAAATATCCAAAAATTATTGGTTTAATATTATTGAAAATATCACATTTTCCCATTATAGACGTTCAAAAAACTTTAAAAAAAAAGGTTTTATTTCCAGTGCAATGCACAGCCCAACACCACAAATCTTACATTCTCCACCATGAAGACAAAACACAAAGGAACAAACACAGGTGAGGAGAGAGACAGAAGGGAGGGAGAGGAGGAAGAGGTCAGGACTCCTGGGGGATGACGATCTATATTCAGTCCATCTGAAATGAGACAGCTAGCAGAAGGAGAGCGGTGTCGGGGTCCAGCACAGAGAACACGGGTAAAGGAGGAGGAGAGGACGAGAGGGAGGCACAGAAATCAGAGCTAAACTGGGTTAAAACCTTTACTGAGAAAATAAATAAACTATTAATGAGTTATTCAGATTTCTGTCAATGGAATGACGACTGAGCCTGTGGAGCTGGTTGGTTCCTGAGGTAGGTAGGTAGATAGGTGACATGAAGATGAGTCACAGCACTGATCAGATCTCCATCAGTGATCTTTAGTAATATTTTCGTCTTTGAATTGTCTCCAGGTTCTGCTCTAAATGACGGTCAGTGGCATTCAGTCGATTTAACCTCCAGACGAGGACGACTGATCATCGCTATAGATGAAGAAGAAGGAGGTGTCGCTCACGGCAGCCCGTCATTTCCTGTCACTGCAGGACATCAACTCTTCTTTGGTGGTAAGAATGCAAGTATCTGTTAGTTCAGTTCAATTACTGGATACGTCTTTATAATTAGAAATATTCACTGAATAGATACAGCACCGTGTAAAAGGTCTTAGGTCTCAGTTCGATTTGTTTTTTAACAGTGCTATATATATATATATGTCCTTCTCTCCCCAGAGGTCACACTCAGTATTTTCTGTTTTCCTATACTGTTCACGTTTCCTATATTTTGTATTGTAATATATATATAAATATAGATATATGGTAGTTTTTTACCATATATTCACACAGTAACTGTCCCAGTTCTCCCTGTAATGAGTTGAGTTTGGGGAAGAATAGTCTGAGTATAGTTTCAGTAAATATAATAATAATTTACACTTAATATAAAACTGATCTGTTTCTATTATAGTGGAGATACGTATATTGGATATATACTTCATATGAACTTTTCATTTTTGCCCTGAAAGATGTGGATTAATATTTGAAAGCTGTGTATATTGTGCAGCAATGTTTCTGTCGTCAGTACTCACCTTCACAGCTGTGTGTGCACTGAGCCAAATTCAGCTTGTGGCTGTTTTATAATGAAACTTCATCTTCCTCCTCTCCTCCTCGATTCTTTCCCTCTCCCCTTTGTTTCATTCTCGTTTTGCTTCCTCGACTTCTTTGTCTCGTCCTTTTCCTCTTCTCTCTCATCACAGATGTTCTTCAGATGCCTTAAGCTTTTAATCATCCTGCACGAACACTCTCACTTTATTTACACGTCTCACTATTTCCTCTTTCACTAAAAACAATAACCTGATTAAAACCTGACCTATATTTTCATCATTTCAGCCACTTGAAAATACCTCTAATATATGAAAGATCATAGTTTGTGTTGAAGCCACAGGTTTCAGTCAGTTCCCGTGTGAAGGTCGTCCAGCCTGACCTCCTCTCTCTTCACATGACGTCACCTACAATGTATTTTGCTCCAGGTGTAATCAGAGGTCATCTAATTTTAACACGTGTATATAAACTGTGTATACACCTTCTGACTTACCTGCTGGTGTGGTTTACATCTACCAAAGCATAATTAGGGTGTAATAACTACTGTTAACGACTATTTAATGGGGTGACAACATCTGCCGACTAAGCTGAACAGTGAATTTTAATCACTGTGAAATCTTCCATCTGATTTGTGTGAAGAGTTTCCACCTTTGCTCTTTGCTTAAATCATATTAACTTTGTTATTTTCCTCTAGGAATATTTACACAATTCATTTAAAAAGCATTAGCTTAAAAACGTGAGTTGTCAGCTCTGTTACCTTCATTAAGAACCAGTTATTGTTAATTGACGTTGTAGTTATAAAGGTCTTCTTCTTTACTCTTCTCCAGGTTGTCCTCCTGAAGACAGACAAGAATGTAGAAACCCGTTTGACATTTTCCAGGGCTGCATGCGCCTCTTCTCTGTGGACAACGAGGCAGTAGACCTAATCATGGTGCAGCAAAGACTGCTGGGAAACTACAGCCAGCTGCAGATCGACATGTGCGGCATCATTGACAGGTCAGAACCAACAACAGCAGTTGCTCTGTCTCAGTGTTGAGGGACTGTTGTGGAAGTCTCTGCTGTCACTGCACAGCTGATCTGCCTGTTTACAGTCTTTGCTGTTGACCCCATTCCAGCTTAAAGTTTGTAGCGCTCAGTGACTCGTGACAGTGAGGAGTGGGAAGTGTCCCCAAGAGAACTCCCAAAAGTGTCCCAAACCTCCACCCTCCATAACCTTTAATGGACAGAACAGTGCAATAAAATGTCAACAAATCAGGCCTGTTGAAGAACGCCTGTGGAAACATGAGGGTATAAAAGGTGATTTGATTCAACAGAAGGCCAGTGAGGAGTTGAAGCACATGATCATTAAATCATCACTTAGTGATTTTAAGACTTTACTGTTTAAAGGAAGTGTTTTACCAGGAGTGGGGTTCGAACCCACGTGGGTATTTACCCATTGGATCTTAAGTCCAACGCCTTTACCACTCGGCCATCCTGGTCACCTGAGGTGAGGCCAGGCTGCTGTTCTGCAAACAGAGACCCGTATCTGTCGTGTTCAGTCAGACGTTTGTTGTATTTTTTATTATTTGCTGTCTCGATCGTGCTGACACACAAATTTATATGAGATTTGTGAAAGTGAAATGTAATTCTGCTTTTCTTTGATTTGTTTGGCAGAGTAATTTATTTTTGAGTTGGAGTGGTGTGGAGTGTTGGATCCATGAAAGACACACACACACTTACACACACTAACACACACTGTTTCCATTAAGGGATGGAGAATTATTGTTCAGTGGAGACGTGAGGTGTTAAATAACCACTGGTTATTTCATTCTCCCTGACAAATTCTCTCATCTGATTCTCACTATAATAAGATGTTGATCTCACTTGTTTGTCTGTATTTTTCAATTAGCACCATGTTTTTACAGATAGCGTCACTTTTATATCAAGAATTAAACCATCAAACGGCTGAAAAGCCTAAATTCACAGATAGCTCTTAGGATTTTACACATTTTACTTGTAATGAGTTAGACTGACCTAGGAAACAAAGCAGGAGCTCTCTGTGTTACAAGTTAATTAGTCGTGTGGATCATAATCTGTGTTTATTTTCAGTTTAACACTAAAAACTCAATCCAAGGCTAAAACCAGCATAGAAGGATTTAAATGAAATGAAATGTCTTCTTTTTTCATTAGATTAATATTGACGCTCAGAACAAGATAAAAACATCACAGCTCCTAGTGAACATAACCTCACTGGTTCTCTGGTGATTGAATTTGTGGAAAATGGAGTTTCAAGCTAAACTTCCATATTCTCATCTGTTACGTCTGTGTGCAGACTTAATAGCACTGTAACCTCATGCAATGAGCCCAGTGTAAAGCAGCCATGCATTTAATAGATGTGACCCATAATTCCCGTTGAAGAACAGAAGCAGTCGACACTGAGACTGAATTTACTTCAGGAACCGTCTGTGTTCTTATTGTGAGCAACATTATCAAAAAGCCAACAGAAGCTATTTCCTATAGAGGAGGAAGAGGGAGATGAGGGTCATCGGACCATGAACGACCTTTCTGTGCACAGACAGGAACCCGTAAAGAGGCCTTATTCTTACATTTCCCTTTTTACATAGGTGCCTGAAGGCGTCTTTATTAATCTTGTAGTGTATTCTAAATTAAATTACTGACACAACTGGCCCGTCAACACTTTCACAGAGATCATCAACTATTGTCATCGAGGTTTTAGAAGTGTTAGTGGATCAGAACCAAACCAGTTGTAGTTTTGTGATTTAATGACCCTGTGTTACATGGTAGAGCTTCTTGTTTCTGAAGTTTTGACATCAGTGACGACTGTGACGTCTTAGATTGGGGATAGAAATTGAACTGATTGAATTGATTGACATTGAACTGTGCAGCCGCTTATGTGCCCTCATCAGTTTGGAGCTTCACTTGTGCACATTCTGCATGGCAGTATCACATGAACTCAGCACCAGCTTTGAAAATACCACATTAACAGACATAAAGTTGAACACACCAGGTATTCTCTCTGCTGTTGGTTCATTACTTTATAACATTAATATCCAGGCTTGAAGCACGAGATACCAGGAGTGGGGTTCGAACCCACGTGAGCGTTTGCTCATTGGAACTTAAGTCCAACGCCTTTACCACTCGGCCATCCTGGTTGTTCTGAGTTTCTTGTGTCAGTAGAACTAATTCCTGGTGGAGCCCTTTGTACATGTAAATTGTGTTTCTTTATTTCATCAGTACGACAACACTGCCTGTGCATAGGATGCTCCTATAAAACACCCATAAAGCTGTGATTGAATGAATTTAGAAAAAAATGTTTGTCACGTGTAATTCAATTTGTCAATAGCATCACATTACACCACTCAGCTGTTCTTGTGATTAATTGTTTATTTCTGACTAAATGTGGCTCTGTACCAGGGTAAAGGCTGCACCCTCTCTAAGACTGGCCCTTAATAAGAACCTGTTGCTGTGTGAGATTCAGCTTCAATTACAGCGAACGGAGCCGTAGCTGGCAACAGCATAACAAAGCCCCCAGTTCATTAATGCTGTCATTCATTCTTTTGCTGTTTGGGTTTTTTAGGACTCAGATGTCTGCTTAGAGAGACGTACAGATATGTCTGCAGCGCTGAGCCTTGAGTTTGTTGTGTGGACTCACATTCTTACTAAATGCTTCATAGCTCTTGTCAGTACAGTGGACAGATTATTTAGACAAAAAAGACGGAGTGATCTCTGAAATCCTCCCTATACCTCACACATACTCAAGCACTAAATATATAATGTGAATTTAAAGTGAGAACTAAGTGCTTTATCTGCAAGGCTGCAGCCTACTCTTAGATCAAAGTAATATAGAGATAAATGTGGGGGACAATCGCCCAGTGGCAGGCTGCTGAGTCAGGGCTTTTATCTAAATAAAAAGGAGGCTGCAGATTCTGTGCAGTCATCAATTCTCTCTTCAATATTCCTGCCTGAGTTTCAGCAAACACACGCTGTCACATACAGTACAGTCACTTAAGTAAACTTCCATTTATGAACACAGGTAAAGAAATACACACACTGCCAAGCAGTGATTTACTGTACGTTGTGTGTGTGTGTGTGTGTGTGTGTGTGTGTGTGTGTGTGTGTGTGTGTGTGTGTGTGTGTGTGTGTGTGTGTGTGTGTGTGTGTGTGTGTGTGGGAGTGTTTCTGTCAACCCTCCTGGATCCAGCCGATCCAGGAACAGATGGAAAGCAGTGAGTGTGGATGAAAACACTTACTCATGGACTGTTGTTGTTCCTTATCTAATGAGGTCACATCATCTTCATCATATAGATCAGATCAGCTGTGATGTCTTATCGTAAACTGTTGTTTTTCTTGCAGGTCAGACGTTTTTTCTAAATCAGTTTTTTTATCATTTGTCAACATTGTAAACGTACAAACTCGTACCTGCACTGTCGTTTTTATCTCCAGTCTAAAGCTGCAGAAGTAGGAACTATTTGTGCAATAGGAAATAATAAAAATAAAAGTTATTACTTATTTCTAGAGCTGTGGGTTTTATGACTCTCAAAAGGCAACAGGCTGAAGACACAGTGGTACAATGCTGCTGGCTCTGCAGAGGCTGCATGATCCAAAGACGTCCTCCAGTGAGGGTAGAAAGTGGCTGATTATGTCCTGGAAGTGTTTATGACTCCCTGGGAGCTGTCGGTTAGTGCGTCGTACTGATGCAGTATGTTAGTACTACTCTCTGTGGAGAGGTGGTAAAGTAGCGTGAGCTGTTTGGACAGCTTGGTTTATTTAGGAAAGTAGAGCTGCTGTTCTCCATCTTGTCTCCATTGATGATCAGGTCCTCATGTTGTTTCCTGAAGTCAGTGGTTTTCCTATGATTCAGTTCCATTTGAGCTGAGGTACGCAATCAGAAGTGTGCTCAGGATGGAGAGAGAGAACTGAGAACACCTCCAGCCTGGAGAAAGGTGGCGTCTCACAGGAGTTTCTGCTGCTTCTTGTGTGTTTGCTTTCTAAAAAGAAACCGCCAAGTTAACCCGATAATAGGCCGTGATGGATTAGACACAGTGGCCGCAGATGACTGGTGTCACGATCACACATGTATCTGACATCTCAGTGAAAGTGTGTGAGCGTGTTTAAAAGGTTAAATGGATGGTCGTGCATGTGAATGCAGTATGAAGGCATTTTCTCCAATCCCTTGGTAATTTCTGAGGTGTTCAGTATAATATATCTGTATATGCTGAAGAATAACAACACACAGTACGGTGTCTCTAAATAATATATTTTCATATTCCCTCTCCCTCTTTTAATTCTTTCCATCTCTCTCCAACCTACACAGCTGATTATTTTAAAGACCGTCTTCAAACAGTCAGAGAACTTTAGAAGAGCAGCTCAGCTCAGTCAGTGAAGATCCGCTGCGGAGTCAAAGGACACTATGTGTTCTGCAGAAGTTTTCCCTTTTAAATAAAACTAAAGAAACAATTGAAAAAAGAAATCTATGAAGTAAAGGAATTATTCTTTTCATTACTCAGAGGAAAGGTGAAAGTTGTTTCCAAAGTTCCATTCAACACCTGGGAATAAACTGAGAATTTAAATAAAAGATGTTCTGATTGAGAGCCTCCTCCGCTGCTGTTTAGCAGGCGTGCTGATGGCCATTAAATAAATAACCTTGAAGAGCTTTGGTTAAAAGTGAAATGGAAAGCTGCAGTTTATAAGGGGGCATTTAGTTTAATGTAGTTTAAAGTAGTTTTCACTCTCTGGAAAGTGGTGGGAGTTTAAAAGCACGATTCCCCCGTGGTTAGAAAGTCAAAGGCCAATCAGAGCTTTTAGAAGCTCACTAATACTTTATTAGAGCCATAAAAACAATAAGACAATAAGGCAGCGTGCATGTTTAAAATAGGTGGAGTTCCCCTTTAAGGTTATAATTAGACCAAAGATAAATGAGCTCTCCTGGATTTAATTTACTCTGTAGGTGCAGAGCCTTTTTTTTTTTTTACCTGTGGACTCCGGCAGTGAAATGGGTGCAAAGTCATTTTAAATGTCTAAACTGATCAACAAGACAAACTGCTGCTTTATGTTCCTCTCTTGTACTCCACTGTTCCAGTATCCTGATGATACTACTGCAGAAAACTCACCACGAGGCTGTTAAATGAACACAGGAACAACATAAATATAAATAGTCTCAGTGTGTGAATGTGTCTGTCTCTGTTTATCAGGTGTTCTCCCAGCCGTTGTGAACACGGGGGCCGCTGCAGTCAGACCTGGACCGTCTTCCACTGTAACTGCTCCGACAGCGGCTACGGCGGAGCCACCTGCCACAGCTGTAAGTCACCTGTCAGACGAACACGACTAAACCAAAGGAGGAAATGAATAGAGAGAGAGAAGCGGGACAGATGGAATACAAATGAGGAGTGAGGGCTTGTGTCAAGCAGAATCATGAAGGGAGATATTTCCTCCTGCATAATTTAAACCCAGAGGCTGCAAACACAGATAGATCTGATAAGATGAGATCAGATCTTCTTTACAGTCCCATTAAAACCCATTAAAGTAAAAGGTGATAAAGGTCTGTGCTTTTATTTCATTAACACAGGAATCAACCAAATAAAACTATAGTTGTTGTTTTTTCAGAGCCCCCCCCCCCCCCGATCTAAACCTCTGGTTCTTTCTGATCCGTGTGATCATCCTGCTTATCAAACTCGAGTTTATTGACCTGTCAGACTTCATTAAACCAGCGATTAGGTTTGTGAATCAGTGTTCTCATAATAAAAAGACAGATATGGCCAAATACACAAAAACAGGCCCAAGCTGTAATAAAACGCCCGCCCTCTGGGAGGCACTTTTAATATCTGCTCATCCTTCGTCTCTGTGCTGCAGGTTACAGTATTATTAAATCTGTTTGCATGTGAGTGATACTGCAGAGGCTAATAGTTATCAGAAGTCCTGTGGAAAACAGTGTAAGTCAGACGCTGTGACTAAACTGCCAAACACTGAATGAATAAATCAAACCGTGGAGGTAAGGCGAGCTTACAGGTGGGATTCGCTGGCTCCGCGGGTCCCTCGAGTCAAATCCTCGAGACCAGAATAGACGAGTTTCCCACACACTTCACCTCAGGTCTCATTTTTATTGCTGATGTTTCAGTGAAAACCTTTTTCTAAACACACTGAGGGCATGTGATGAATCAAAGGCTGTGGAGACGACCGGAGACGAGCAGGTGAGCAGCGGAGTGTGGGAACCTTTACATACAGATTTGACTTGAAGCTCGGGTTCTTCCTCTTTATCTCTGTAGCAGCACTGTGTCCTAGAAATCATATTTACATACAGCTAAACTACATAAAAATGTTTTTCATTATCCATATTTACTATCAGCTTCTCTGTAAACACCTGTTCTGTTGTGTGACACCATCAGAACCTTGAGTGAAGTAGTTTCAGTTCATATGAGAAGATCATTTTCTGAAACACCTGCTTGACTACGGAGGACGATCTGATTCCATCAGTCATTAGTTTCCTCTTCAGCTGGACTGAACCTCTGTAAAAAATAAAACCTGGTCCTCCACTGTGTAACATCTCATTATCTTCCTCCCAGCTGTGTACGAACCGTCGTGTGAGGCATACAAACACAACGGCAACACGTCGGGACACTTTTACATCGACGTGGACGGCAGCGGACCAATCAAACCACAGCTGGTCTACTGCAACATGACAGGTGACTTCATCACTTAGTGTATGATTAACTATTACATAACTGTACGTGATGATAACGGTTCATGTCATTTACTGTTATATGACTTGACACATCATACAAGTATAATTATATATGTATAAATAACTTCAGCTGTATAGAAACACCATCCATTAGCATGTACATCACACGTGTTCCAGCTGTATGCTAACAGCTGATATTATCTTCTGTATGTTTTTATTCTCACCAGAGGAGAACACGTGGATGGTGATCCAGCACAACAACACTGATCTGACCAGAGTCCGGACCTCTCCAGGTTCAGAGCAGCACGTAGTTCACTTTGACTACTCATCTCAAGAGGAACAACTGTGGGCTGTTATCAGCCAATCAGATCACTGCGAACAGGAACTGTCCTACCACTGCAGGAAGTCCCGCCTCCTCAA
Source organism: Anabas testudineus (assembly GCF_900324465.2). Lineage (NCBI taxonomy): Eukaryota > Metazoa > Chordata > Actinopteri > Anabantiformes > Anabantidae > Anabas > Anabas testudineus. Next base: position 21,292,217 of record NC_046626.1, on the reverse strand, counting down.
CACCCCAGGTGAGGCCGGTTAGTTTCAGGCTACGTTACCTGCACATTTTTTCTCTGACTTATTCTGGCTCATGTTCACGTGTTGATCACATTTCAGTTAAATCTGCACAGAGCTGGATAAATTTCACTAACAGTAGAAAACACGTGTTTTGATTCGTGTTGCTGGTCTCTGTCTCAGACACACAGCATTGTTCAACTTATATCACCTCTAATAGAGTCAAAGTTCGACTTTTCATTCTGTGATATCACTTTATTAATTTTAAAAGTAGATCCTATCTAATCCTAATCCTTTAATCTTTTAATCTCATATAATCGTATCTCGGGGAGAGAACTCCTTCCTCCTTTTCCGTCAGTCACCCTCAAGCTCTGCTGGAATACGAAAAGACTGTAAACAAATCTCGTCTTTATTGACCTGTTGGGTTAAGTACAACTTAATGAAAGCTTGGTTAAGGCTCTCTACAGCTGGGCGTTAGTCTCACATCTTTTTTACTCACTCAGACACAAAGAACAAAATAATTATGTGAAGCTCTTTGCTTCTCAGTTAGTGTGATTGCAGGGATTTTCTTCCTTTTCACAAATGATTCAGACGAATTGATTGTTTGGGATTTTGTTTAATACCTCGTCCTGCTGCTGATCCATGTTGTCTTTGTTTACTTTAGTGTTTTCTTGCTTGTATTGACTCAGAGATGGTAGAAAAACACAGAATAACTTAAAGTAATAACAAAGTTAAACTGAATCTGTCCTAATGGCAGCGAATCCTTCTCAGGCAGAAGTACACAAAGTACTTACTCAGTGTACAATTACTCAGTGCATCAGTTGTGGCCGATGTTGAATTATTTCACAGCATACGTTAAGAGAAATGATGAATAAAATGATGATATCCAGCCACAGACTCAGCTTGGACACGTCTTCATAGTTTCTCTCTACAATCTAAACATTTTCTGAAAGAGAAATGTGAGTGACAACATTTTTTGAGGGCAGCTAATAAAACGACAGATGAAAATAGAGAAAGTGATAGAAAAGGAGGAACAGGCAGAGAAATAGGAGTTCCTTTACAAACTCTCTGCTGCTCTCTGGGAAAATAAAGCAGTGCTGAGTCATCAGAGACTTTTTCTATCACCTTCTCTCCATCCTGACCGTGGGAAATACATTTTTCATGATATACTATCATCGCCTTCCACCCCCAAAACAATTTATTCAGTGTTAGGGTAGGAGCTGGCCAACATCGCTCTGTGCACCTTGAGATGCTGACTGATGGGAAATGTTTCCATACAGTATTTTCTGTTCATTTTAGGACACAGTTATTTTCACGGTGTTTCTAAAGAGAGCGTCTGTGTCCAGACACACGTGTCGCTCACATCAGTTTTCTTCTTCTCTTGTTATTTCCATTCAACCTTCTGCTGTGCACTAATCAGATTGTTTTAATTACCAGCAACTTAACAGACTCGATCAATAAACCGACTTATAAGGCTGCAGGACTGGAAAGACGAACCATCGATGCAGCGGAGTTTCATATTTGAGACATTGAGAAGCTTTTATGTCTGTGAAGAAGAACTTTTAGTTTTTTGGTTAACCTGTAACAAATCACAGGACAGTCACATGTCAGATGTGAGTTCCTATAGAAAGCTGAAGAAGAAGAGGTGACGTGTGTTTGTGTTTCAGAGGGCTCCCCGTTCAGCTGGTGGCTCGGTGGTCCTGGTCCTGGCCTCCTCCAGACTTACTGGGGTGGAGCTCAGCCAGGCAGCCAGCAGTGTGCCTGCGGCCTTCAGGGCGACTGTGTGGATCCACAACACTACTGCAACTGTGACGCCGACCGCATGGAGTGGTACTGAACTTAGTAAATCCACAAACATGATGACTGTTATTGGAATTATTATTATTAGGGACCAAACATTTATTGATTTATTTGGGCTGAGATGTCGTTCAAGTATGAAGCTGTTCATTTACAGAAAAATTTCTACTTTATAGTACTCCAGTACAGTAATAGTCCAGTACAAAATTCAGTGACGTGCATATTGGTAAAGTTGAAATATAAATAATTTAATGTACTTTCATTTTCTCATACTTCTCCTGCTGCTTACTTCATTACATTTATTTAACAGTTTTATTTTCTTCACATACGTTACACATGGACTGTTTTAATGGATAACTTCTTGATTTCTAATTCAGTACTTTTATGTAGTAGTACTGCAGTATAAAGGATCCTCAGTAAAAACCTCCTCGGGTGCTGATCCGTACACTTCTACTGTCAGGTTTGTTTCATTGTCTGCTCCTTGCAGCTCATCACTGTAATCAGATGGTTTTTACTTGTTCACTTCATATTAGCAGTTGCCGTGAAGCTGTGGAGCCTCTGGCCTATAATTCATCATCAGAGAGTCATTTGTTCCCTGAGTTGGTTCCTGCAGGCAGCACTTCTCTCCAGCTTTAGAGCAGATTTAACAGGGTATTTATGCTGCCTGTGGGGAGGGGGGGGCACTGCCTTAAAGAGTAGTGTGGCAGCATGTGGCTCAAATCACTGCACATTAAAAACTGCAACGTGGGAAGATGTTACCTGTCAATCCTCCAGAGGGGGTTTATTCTGTGTACCTGCATCTGCTCACTGCTGCACCTCAGCCAGCGTACAGGTGTTTACTGCAGCAGGTGATTTTACTGATCCAGTGTTTAACTGTTCACCATCCTTCATTCAGAGATGCAGTTATGCAGCATATTCAGTGGTCAGATCTTTATGCTCTGCTGTCTGGTTAGTTTGATGTTCACTCTGAAGTTTAGCTGCCACAGAATAAATTAAACTTTAGTGCTTTAGTGACACTTAACTGATCTTATGAGAGGAAACTGTGCTACAACAGTCGACTTTAACCAATGAAAACACAACACAAGTCACCAGTAAGTGCAGTAACAAAAGACAATGAGCAGAAATCAGTTCAGGTTGTTGTAATAATACATTTTAACTAAAATCCTCTCGAACCTCAGTTACTGCTTGTTTTTGATCTACTCATCAGTGGGTCTTCACCTTTTAAACTCATCCTTTGGACATGAAACCAACTTTAGACCATTTGTCATGTGCTGATCCGTCCGGCTGTCTCCTCCACACGTCACTTCCTGCCTTCTGTTCATCTTCACACTTCTTGTTCAGGCCACTCATCAGATCCTCTCACCCTCCGTCCATGCTGATTATCTGAAGTGCAAAAAGCTGAACATGGGTGATAATGGACGGCGCTCGTCTCTCAGCTGTTGGTCTGGGAGCTCTTTTAGAAAGGACAGCGGTGAAGTGTCAAGTGTCTCGATGGATCTGAAACAATCTGAATCCTGAGAAGTCGTCTGAAGCATCTCACAGGAGCCTGAGAAATATGACTTCTAATCTGTTATTTATAGATATTAGTTAGTAATTCAATCAAATCTTGTGTGGTTTATGCTAATATTTCCTTCTTCTTCCTCATGTTTTTCATCTTTGCTGCTCCATCTCTCTCACTTCACTCTTCTCGTCTCTTTCATCTCTTCTTTTTTTTCCATCATTCCTTCTCGCCTCACACACTCCTCCTGTTCTGTCTGTATCTCCTCCATCCTTATCTATTCTGATATTCCTTCTTCGTTTCTTCTTGTCCTTATCTCTGATACTTTCTCTTCTTTTTCCTTCTCCTTTGTCTCCTTTTCTTCTCCTTGTCCTCTCCTCTTCTTTCTTCATCTTCTCTCTCTTCATTCTTCTACTTGTTTTCCTTCTTTATCATCCCACTCTTAATCTTTTCCACCTCTTTTTACTTTATTTTTCCTCTTTCTCATCTGTTTCCCTCTTTTCTTCATCTCTCCTCCTCTTCCTCATCTTCTTCCTCATCCAGGACTGAAGACTCAGGTCTGCTGACCCATAAGGAGAACCTCCCTGTGAGGGCTCTGGTGCTGGGCGACATCCAGAGGCCGGGGTCAGAGGCCGCCTACCGGGTGGGACCACTCCGTTGTCATGGAGACAGTAAGTCCAGCTCTGGTTGCCTAGTTACGTTTGATGGAGCGATGACAGATTTTTCTGTTTCTGAAAATACTGCTCTCTGTTCCCTGTTTCCTCCAACAGAAGCAGGTTTAAGCTCGAAGACATTAATAAGAACAGTGTTTTTCAGACTCTGTTATGGGATTATGTTAGATTTGTTATCCCACCTGTCATGGCAACAACAAATCCATCTGGACACGGCTTCTCTGCTTGTAGAAGCTGATTATTATCACGATTGATGCACATTTTGTTGAACACCTCACCAGCTAATGCAGATTTCCCTCTTTAAATTGTTTGTATTTATTGTATTAGAGCTGTTTCCATTGATCCAAGTGGGTCGATGTACAAATGTTGTCTTGACAAATTAAACAAGAGTGTAATTAAAGCTCATTAGCTGAGTTCATTGCCGAACTTGATGTAATGTGATTTCAGTGACTTTACATTATGTTTCTTAGAAAACTTCTGGAATGTTGCGTTTTTCGACAAGGAGACATCGTACCTCCACTTTCCCACCTTCCACGGAGAGCTGAGCGCAGATATCTCCTTCCTGTTTAAAACCACGGCCTCTTCTGGCGTGTTCCTGGAAAACCTGGGCATCAAAGACTTCATCCGGATCGAGCTGAGCTGTAAGTAGGAGCTCGAGGGTAACGATTTAATCCGGATTACAGTGACGAGTCAGTGAAACCTGGAAGTCAAAGTCTTTATAAAACCCTGAGGTTTCAGGCTTAATCAGTATGAAACTGTCCTGGGGGAGAAGTGTTTATTTTCAGTTTGTTGAACTCTTGTCTTGACCTGTCCTCACTTTAACAGTGAATGTCACACAAACTCTAACAGCACAGTCTCAAATCAACTTAATCACAGCTGATCACATGACCCCCAAATGGAATCAACTTATAAGATCCTTCAGTCTTCTGGGAAACTGTTCTACTGTTTGTTTTTTGTTTTTTTACTGGCTGCAGGCAGCGTTGATGATATTTGGTTGGTAACTAAGGTATTCCTTCAGTAAAAAAGAGAAATGCATCAAGTGAACACAGCTCAAACAAACTATCTATTTTCCAATTCTACTACACTCAGAGAGGTGGGGTTACACCATGTAACCAATGTTTGTTCTTTAACCTTTTTTAACCATGTTTCTTAACCAAACAGATAAAAACAGAAAGATATGTTAGCACCATTTTGTTTTGTCTTATCCTGTAGGCTCCTCTCTGCACATCTTTGTAAAAAAAATGCTTCCAGTGCCCTAGTGAACACAAACCTCTCCTAAATCAATTATTAAAGTCCTCCAACAGCTCAGTCAACCCATTTCACCAGTTTGGTTGGGGTTGCGTTTGCTGTTTTATGTTTTTGTAGAGAGAGAATTTTGAAAGAATTCACTCTAGTACAGTGACGCTGCTGCACCAACAGCTTCTCTCCTCGGGGAAATCATCAGCAGGGTGGTTGTTGCAGGCCTGAATACTGCAGCTCGGCTGGCAGCCGTCATTAGGCTGCAGCTGCCTCACATCGCGCTGTGATTCTGCAGCTGGGTCTTAATGAAGTTATGTAGGAAGCTGGGATATTGTTTCATTTTGTTCTGTGCTCCCAGAGAAATACATCTTCTTCTCTTTCCAAAATATGAGGAGTGAGGATTTGTTACAGGAACATCGTCTCCTTTTGTGGTGTTGAAGTTATCGAACGAGACGTGTGGGTACATGAGGAACTCTCAGTTCTTGGTCACTATTATCAAAACGTTAGATGTGCTGCATGAAGTGATGATCACTACAAGATGATCGATAAGTAATTTAGCAAGTTTTAGTTGTAGCCTGTAGCTGGTTGTTTTAGACTACTAAGGAAAATGATGCTGCTATAAATTCAATCTCTGATAACAAATTTAATTTCCTTCTGTGACTTATTCCAGAAGAATGAAGCAGAAAACATAAAAGCCTTCTGATTGGAAGATAAGCTCCTTGAAGTCAGTTTAAATTGATATCTAATACGTTGACAGTTTATTTCAAAAGAGAATATGGGGAGTTAAGTGTTTTTTTTAAGGAATTACCAGCCTCCTGTGTAAAGCTTGGTGTTGGTTATTGTAAATAATAAACACTGATATCAGGAGATGGTCAGGGTGACTTCACAGAACCACTCTGACTCGTCCTTCCTGTCTCACCTGTTTGGTTTGTAGCTTCCACTCAGGTGATTTTCTCCTTCGATGTCGGTAACGGGCCTCTGGAGGTCCGTGTGGAGTCGAGTGTCCCGCTGAACGACAACCGGTGGCACCGAGTCCGAGCTGAGCGGAACGTGAAAGAAGCGCTTCTTAGGCTGGACGAACTTCCTGCTGCTACACAGGAGGCTCCGACTGACGGACACTTTCACCTGCAGCTCAACAGCCAGCTGTTCATAGGTGAGGAGGAATCACATGTTTGATTGTTTTTTAGGCATTTTCAACCTGCACATGACCGTAAAACAGGAAGTCTGTAGGTGATGTGCAGGTTTTGTTGTGTTTATTTCTCTGGTCATTTCTGAGACTGTAAATCTTCTTGTCAGTGTTCCTCTGTCTTACTGCTCTTGTTTGGCATATGTCATGAGGATTTCTGTGTTTATCTCTTATGATGTATCAGCAGCAGAATTCATTTTGTGCACAACAGTGGAGTCATGTTAAGTTGTGTGTCAGCTTCAGTGGAGCTCTGCCAACCACACTTTGTATGAGCGTTTTACAGAAACACAGTCAATATCCTGTAATATAATGATAAGGCAGGTATTGGATCAGAGAACAGAAAAAGGAATAACTAGAGTTCATCTGCAGTCTACATTAAATCTCAGAAAAAGTCTTATTAAAATCCTGTGAGTCACAAAGAATAACTGTGTAGATAAAATGTTTACTCCTGGGTTACGTCCCAGTAAAGGAATCAAGCAAAAAATGTACAGACAATAAACTTCTAAAGCATTTTTAACATATGAACTTGAACTATCTCCGTAGGATCAGGTCCGGATGTTGTGCAGAGTTGTGCACACAGCAGGAGAAAGTCTGGGTGACATATGTTTCCCCTCAGGGAAAAAGTCTGTTTGATTTTGGGGAGAGGGTGTGGTCGCTGTGTAGGCGTGCAGGAGACACGACGAGACACAAAAAGTACACAGTCGAAATCAAATCATCAGTAGAACAAGTCAGAGGGTAAAGTCTGGGTTATATAACATACAGCTCACATGGGTAAAGTTCAGAGATGTTTCTCTTCACTGAGTTTCAGTGCATGTGTGAAAGCAGCTTAAAATAGGTTTCTACTACATAAATAATACATAAAGACCAATTTACATTAGTGTGTTAACTTGTTGTTTGATACTTGCTGGATAACATGACAATACAACACAATATTAACAGATAACACAACATATGATGCATGAAATTCACATATTTAGAGTATATATAACTCCTGAGATCTGAGGCCCCAGGCAGCAGCTAGCCCGACCTCCTCTTACACTCATACATGCTGTAAAAGAAAAAGAAATATTCTTTAACGAGGTGTTAAACTCCAGATGAGTCAGTGATTTCACCACTGAACAATTAATTCATTAAATAAGTAGGAAGTTACACAGTGTAATTAACCATTCAAACGTGCATAATAATCTGTAATTCGAGCTCCACCTTTGTTGATCTCATCTTCATTAGTTCAGTTCTCTGTTTAACTGCAGGAGAAGAGTAAAGAAAATCCATCACTTGTAAGTTTCATCTTCATTCTGCAAATACTGTGCATAAAACAGCAAACACTGGTGAGACTGGACGAAGGCAGCGCCAGAGAAATCGAGGTAAACATTGATTGGCTGAGTGTGTTTAGCCAATAATCCGCTCTGAATAGGCAGCAGGTCACCGCCATCACAAACAACACCCGTATATGTTTACCTCTGAATTATCGGCACAGTGCACTCGAGTACGTCTAATGAATAGAGCTGTTCTGTGTTTATTCCCAGACTGGTTTGGTAATGATTTGTTAGACTTGAGCTGAATGATTATCACAGGTTTTAAGTGTCATTCAGCAGCACTGTGTTCCGTTAAGATGTGTTTGAGGAAAATACCGAGCCTCAGAAAGAATTAAAATTCTGAAAGTGAGACACAGACAAACCTCTTGTTTTGTCATTAAAGTAGTTGACAATAAATAGTTTCATATTGTTTTTAGTGCTGTGTGCAGTATTATCATATTATAATATCACAATATCAGCCTGTGCAATTTTATAACTGCGAAAAGCTGCGATACCACTTGGTAATAATAAATGTGTACTACGAAAGTATAGAATTGGTTGAGTGCTTACAGATTTGTTATGTACATACATGTCCTACTGTTTGGACTCACAAGCCTCAGCACTGGCTCATTTAAATTTATAAACCATTTTCATACATGAATGGTTTTTATGAGTCTTGATTTGTGAGGTAAACTCTCCTATTGGTCGAATTATAAGCTGCTGTGTTGGCTTGTATAAAGTAATAAGCCATTTTTCAGTGTACACTATTATGAGCCATAATCCTGCCTCGTTTTTTAAGGCAGTGAATTCCATTGTTTGGAATAATAAGCCATGTTGTTGCCTTGCATGGATTTATAATCCACAGCATTGTTCATTCTCCACTTGCTTCACTGCTGTTTGTATTGTAGGTGCAAAAACATCCACACGCAGCAGTTCTGAGCGAGCTCAGTGATGAATGCAGAAATTACTTCCATTGTGACATTTATAATGTGCTGTTTTGCCTTGTTTGGATGGTTTGGCCCTTGAATGTTTGTGCTTCGTAGCTGTCTTCCATCTGCATTCTTCTCTGTCTCTGTGTGTAGATGAAATAGATAATAGTAGATAAAGCTGCGTCTTGTACAAGGACTTTGAGGATTTCTTTTATCTTTGTGTCAAACATCCCTTAAAATGCAGCTGCACTTACATCAGATCTTCCAAAAATACATCATGTCATGAGGTGTTAGGGGGATTTGTTCTTTATTAATCTTTTCCTGTTTCTGTTTAGTTGCTTTGATTGAAGATGGCTGCCCTCAGGGATCCGTCTCGGGGACCCTGCTAGAGCACAGCACAGTTGTGATGTGGGATTGGTTGTTTTGAACATCCAGGGTTAAATGTGTAACTACAGAAAAGGCTGTTTGAGCACTGTGAAGGTTTGAATCATGCAAAATATGAGACACTGTGTTTCTTAGTTCTAAAGGAAGCAACTTTAAGCCAGTGTGGAGCTGCCCCTTCACACCTGTAGAAGACAACAGGAGATTGTTAGTGTTAGACACGTTCTCACCTACTGGAAATGCTCTGTTTTAGGTGATCGGTGGCGCCTGCAAAGCAAGTAGGAATGAGGACAAGACAAAATGTATGCTGTGTAAATTGTGCTCTGTTTACAGCACACAGAAGCTGTGCCACTTGTATGACAGTAACATAGTCAACACCACGGATGTGTTATAACAACTGGATACCAGATCAAAAGATGATGATCACTCATCCCTATGAAAATTGCTCAGTGACAAAATCCTGTTTTTGTCTAGATTCCAATGTTAAAAACCTGGAGGATCCTCACAGACTCAGGGTAAAGTCTGTTTAAAGTCCAGTCCAACTGCTTTGGACACTTCCTCTGGGTAATGTCCACAGAAGTTTAGGGTTGCAGTATCTGTTTGGAAACAGCTTATGTAAAGACAGAAGACGGCTGTCTATTATAAAGGTGAAACATCCAATCGACGAGTTTTAAGTGTTAGTGCAGGTTATTATTTAGGGTCAGCTGTTGTCTGGTCATAAACTAGTTGCACTCTGAAGTACAACATCTGGAACATCTTAAACAAGCAGATGGTTCAAATTTGGTTTATTTCTGGATGCAGCACCACATGTGAGGTGGTGAACGTGTTTAAATGTGCATCAGTGACCATAGGTGTTATTTACCAAAGGGGATGTTTCTTTTCACAGTGCTGAGTCGAAGCGTTCATATCTTCAGAGACACTTATTATGTAAAATGGATGTTTTAATCACCACAATAAACAATGATTAGGTGGAAACTGGGTTAAACTTGCTCTGATAATGACTCAGAGTAAGGTCCTAATGCAATTACATACAGTAAGTGTGAGCAGTGTCTTAATGAGGAAAGGTCACAATTACTTGAAGATGAATTATTCCAAGGAATGAGAGGCTGAGTTATGGCCTCTTCTGCTGTAGTTCCTTTAATCCCATCACCTGTTAAAGAATGATTTTCAGTAAACCTCATAAAGAACAAAATTTCTCTTCATTGTGTCACATGAAGTGTCGAGGTTTCATATCCTGTGTAGCTCGGCCTGGCTCAATAATTCATACGAGCCAAATCAGAGCAGAGAGAGGAGCCTGGAGGAGCTCCGTGATTTATTGGTGTGAAAAGATTTTTACTCTAAGTTTAAAGTCGTCAGCTTTTCTTTTTTAACTGTCCTGAGAATCGGTATCACTGTGTTGTCAAGATTGGACTGTGCAAAAAACAGGTAACTGTGTTATATTACTCATTAGGTTTCAACAAGAGTACTGAAATGAGCACATGCCCATATCCTGTCAGGGCTGTAACACACCAAGTCGACGGTCGGCCAAGTGTCCACACCGCTGGCAGCAGTCGGACGCCTTTGGCATCTGCTATTGTTTCAACATGTGGCACAAGCAGCAGTCAGAGAGACTCTGATTGACTGTTCAGCAAATCAATGCACGGTAGAGAAATGGACCCCGGAGCTATTTACAACTTCTAAACAGCCATAATGTGGATTAGAAGTCGCTCCAGTATGAACTGCCTGTGGTGAAAATAATAAGAAGCATGGATCTATCATAGGAACACATTGTTCTGCATCCTCCTGCACATGTACCAGTGTTTCTGTGTCAGCACCTTCTGCACACGACTGCTCGCTCTGTCATTTTTTGTCTCTGGGAAATGGAGAAAAGGCTTTTTGGGATGGAAATAGGCAGAGGGGAGACGGTCCTAGTCCAAACAAAGGCAACACAACGGTTGGTCGTACAAAACTTCAACAGACAAGCAGACTGACACCTGCTGAAAGCTGTGTCCCCATAACTGCTTTTCACCTACAGATGCTGCTTCATCATTTTATTGCAAATGAACAGGGCTGACAGTTTCTAAAGGAAGCAGAGGCGACATGTGGATCTGCTGTAGATGACGAGTGGAGGAGAAATGAAAAATCTGACTTGTCAACACAAAAAGCTGTGGGAAGAGCTGCGACAAGGAGGAAAGTGTGTGTGCTGTTCAAGAAGCTCCTCAGTGAACTGAAGTATCTGTTCAAATATAACGCTAACGTCATGTGATGATTTCTATGTTGTCAGGAGGCACAGCGTCCCGGCAGAAGGGCTTTCGCGGATGTATTCGCTCTTTGCAGCTGAATGGCGTCACCCTGGACCTGGAGGAGAGGGCAAAGATCACACCAGGGGTTCGACCCGGCTGCCCGGGTCACTGTAGCAGCTACGGCTCGCTCTGCCAGAACCAGGGCCGCTGTGTGGAGCGAGCCAGCGGCTTTCAGTGTGACTGCAGCTCGTCAGCACACACTGGAGTTTTCTGCCATACAGGTAAACACACAATGAATTTTTAAGTTCTACAGGTCTACTGAGGCCTCCAAACACATCAGTTCAAATGATTCATACTGTTATGATGTCTTTATTTATCAAATAATTTAATCCTAAACAGGAATTCTAATTAAAATGTGAGTATAAATCTTTATCTGCTGTTGTATGAAGTTTAAGGATTCATATAATTTTAAGACATCAACAGCGTCTGTACAGTGTGTTGTGTCTATTTTAGTAGTTTGTTCGAGGTTAATTATAGTAATGAGTTATCACGTTGGCCAAACAGGTAAAGTAATATTAAGTTACTTTAATCAATCATTTAACATTCAGTACATCCAGGATCTCATAAACCTCAGTGCAGTAGATCACACTCAAATTCACCAATTCAATTTTAAAGAGACCAGGTTTGTCCTGTTAAATGAACCATTACACGACTTCTCACCACATGTTTCTTCATGTTGTTCTGTGTGCTGTTGTAATGTGAACGGGATTTATGTTTTTTCCTTTTCCATTTGGAAACCACCTCCCATGAGGTTTTCAACCAATCTGTTTGAAATCAGCAGCATTATAATGAGATTTACATGTCAGCTGTAATTTTATCTTGAACTAGCAGAGGAGGAGCTGGTGTAGGTTTTATATTGGTTTTATTTTAACATGAATGCTTCAAGAATAAACATTAACTATGCATCACTCCTATAAAATCAACTAATTGTGAATGTTCAATACAGCACATTTGAAATCATTAAAATTCATAATATTTTCCTCCAGAGGTGTCAGCCAGCTTCAAGTCAGGAACCTCCGTCAGCTACACCTTCAAGGAGCCGTATGAGTTGATGAGGAACAGCAGCTCTCTGCCGTCCTCCATCTACTCTGACACGACTCTGAGAGGAGAGAACGTCTCTCTGAGCTTCAGGACGAACCAGAGTCCGGCTCTGCTGCTCTACGTCAGCTCCTACTACAGAGAGTACCTGGCCCTGCTCATCAACCAGCATGGTGAGGAAACCGGGCTTTTATTTTGAAATAGTTTGTTCTTAATTTAAAGTTGCAGTAAGATTTGGTAATTCTCAAAAACACAATGTTTTTTAAATTTACATGCGATGATTCATTACTGACCGTGGATTATTTTTTTCCCTGTATCATGAAATTATCATATCGCCAGTTTCTTGCAATACACAGCACTGATTGAATATAGTATTCATAACTGTGTTCACTGAGTCTTATCTGCAAAGGGAGCAGTTAATCCTTCACACAAGCTGCCATATTGCTTCTCCGTGTTCCTACAGTAGCCCAGAGCAGACAAACCAAACACTGGCTCGTAGTGAAGCGTGTACATTCAGTGATCTCAGCACGAGATGCAGCTAAACCTTTGACATTTTACACATGGCATTGAATCATTTAAATTCTATTTCCTCATCTCTTAAACTGTTAAACTTTGTATTTTTTGAATGCTTTTTGAACAGATGTTCACGTTTCTCCATCTTATCTACAACCTTTGTTCTTGTTCTTCCTCCTCCATTTGTCACAGTCTTACTTTACTTCAGACATTTTCTCTTTCCTACTTTTTTCAAACTCTGTCCTTTTCACTCTTTCCTCTCCACCTCTCATATCTGTCTCTTCTCATCCTCCGCTCTGCAGCTTTACCTTTCCTCTCTCTGTGCTCACTCTGTCAGTCATTTCTGCTTTTTGATCCTCACATCCAGGCTGATCATTAATGTGCTGGAGTCATTTTGTTGTGACTTTGGCTTTTAAGAGTAGTAGGAGGCACTCTTACTCTAAAATTACATTTTCAGCATCCAGGGGTCTAATTAAATCAGCACTTTGCTGCTAGATTAGCAGTAAATGGATTTTTTTTCTGGTGTTAATGAGTCAGACAAAGCTCATGGACAGAGGAGCATTAGGGAATCGTGGTGACCATGAAGTCGTCAGGTAAATTAAATCCCTGACAGCTTTCTCTTGTTTGCTCTGAGAAGCCTCTTTTCATCTTGCTCATGTCTACAGTTACACATTTCCAGCTCCAGTAGGTTGCTGGAAGTCTCTCTGCAATAATCCCCTCACATTCTCTGCAGAAGAAACACATAGTGAAATGTAATAAAGAGCTTTTTATACAGGTGATGTTATGTTTACTCTAATATTACATATACAGTTCAGAAGGACACGTCTGTGTCTGTCTTTTAAGTATTAAGATGATTAGAATTCTTTTTAATATAATCTAAATAAATGCATCAGCTAATTAAAACTATTCTGATTTACCCTTAAAGGACTAAATATGTGATTATAGAACTTGATGAGGTAAGGAAGTGATGTCTAGCAGCAGCAGTGAGAACTGTTTGAGGGTTTCTGTCTGTGTTTGTGTGCAGATAATCTGGAGGTGAGATATAAGCTGGACAGCAGCAGAGAAGCTGAGGTGTTGAGGAGCAGAGTGAAGAACGTGGCCAACGGACAGCTGCACACTGTTACCATCAGGAGACTGACAGATTCTGTGTCTGTGCAGGTAAGAAAGAAATTATGCAGTTAGCAGTCAAAGACTGCCTAAAAACAGTCATTAAAAAACAGTCATTAAACCATAGAGGTGTAATATTCCCCATGGAGCAACAATCCATGAACGCCTCTCAACACGGAAGACCTACATGCTGTACTGTCCCTGAACACCTCACCATATATAAACAGTGTTGTCTTCCTGAATATTTATTTTATCCTCATTATGTTAATAGAAAATAACTCACTTTCTCTTAATAAATGTGGCTTCATTCATTCTACAAATATGCTGCATAACATAATTACTTTTGCTGCTAAAATGTAATCATGGTTGAGTTTTACTTGCATAAGAACGTGATTTTCAGGAGACGGGGTTGTTTAAGTTGCACATTCAAGTCATAATGTGCTGCTGCTGAACTGCAGGTGCTGCAAAACAGCAGCTGCTGCTGACGGACTGTTTTCATCATGCAGCCAGACAAGGTGTAAAGCTGCTTAGCATGAATGTTTTTTATTACGCCATGTTTTCCAAATGAGGCAAATATCACAAGGGCAAATACAATAACACACATGTACAGTAAAAGCAGAAACTAAAGACCCAGTCAGCACCTTGCTCTCAGTGGAACCAGCAGCTGTTCTCCTGGATGCAGAAGATACAAACTGCTCATTAAGACATCCACAGATTAAATGTAAAGATTCTGAATCTCGTCTGCATCTGAGTCTCTTATCATGTTAACACTCAGATAATTTAAGGTAGACGCCATCTAACCAGCTTCCAGCCTGAACGTCTAATTATCACCACAGCGAGATAAATAACAAGGTGACCCCGTCACTCGATGCAGGTTCCTGATTCACTGCAGCTCCAGTGAAATGTGAGGTGCATTTCATCTTATCTGTTTGAATCTGTATTATTTTATCTTCAGCAACACACTGTGAAGGTTTAAGGTGACAGTTCAGTCTGGAAAAACATCACAACAACTATTTACAACTGATTTGCATAAAATTGGGCACATTTGTTCCCGTAGGATACAGAGATCTAACTTTTACTTTTTATTCCCAGTCAGTCAGAAATGGTCAAATGCTAAACTTTAACATCAGAAATCACTGTTTTGGGAAATTAATGCAGGAAATAACTCTCTCTCTCTTTCAGATTGACCAAAATGCCAGAGAAGACTTCAACCTGACGTCTGACGGAGAATTCAATGCCATCAAGTCTCTGGTGTTGGGCAGAGTGCACGGTAAGTGAGGAGCAGTAAAAGCAAAGACAGGACGGTTTTAGCTGGAGAGCACTCAAATCATTTGAATAACAGCTCTGAGATGTTTGGCTTTGTTTGATACCCACTTAGGAAAATTAAAAGAAATAAATGTAGATCCAGCTGTTTGCACCAAGGCTGACGTGAAGAAGTCGTCAGAGGAAAAGAGGATCTGCATCAGTGTGAAGGTGGATCCACCCAAAGTGTTCTGGTCTGTTTGTAATTCACTTTATAAGAGTTCAGGGCTCAGGAATAAACGTTTGAGTAGAGTCCTGGAGGAACTGAGGCTGAGAACGTTCAATGCTGTTTACTGAGTAGAGGATATGGCAGCTTGTTGTGATGGTTCACCTTTTATTATTTAGCAAACCTCCATACTGATCGATTTCTTCAACATTGAACCCTTTTACAGGACATGATTGTAGCCCGACTTTAAAATGTTCCTGTGGTGGAACGATACTAGTTTTGTTTCCCATGTCAAGTCCTAAAGTTAATGTTATTTAAACCTGGTTTAATGATGCGACAGGTAAAAGAAAATGAAGCAGCTTAAAAGGAGACATTCAGGATTTCTCGTGTTGGTCTTGAGGGAAATTTGACTTGATTTAACTTGAAGTGACGAAGTGCTGAAGTTTCATGAACTTGTCCATGCATTTTGTTTTATTTTCTACATCGGTCTCTTATTAGGGTGAAAGAGTTAATGGAAAACAATTTTTTCATGTCGTCTTGTCAGCTGGTATTTTTCTCCAGTGTCTGTTGCATATTCATTAGTGTAAAGGTCTTTGATATGAAGCATCACGCTACAGTGACACATGTGGTTCATCAATATTTAGGTTTGGATTTGAAAGGTAAACTAGAAAGATGCTTTCCAGTGACGCCTGCTCAGATTTTAAGCTCTTCTGAGACAGTTCAACCACATTTTCAATGAGCTGCTGTTCTTTGGTCCTGGACCGGGACCTGTTACACAGTGGGGTGAGACGGTAATTGCCTCTGTCATGACTTATTCATGTTCTCTCTGAGCGGTTTCTTCAGAGACGGACTCTGATATAAGCTGCTAATAACACGAGGGGCCGAGAGGCCGCAGGCTGCAGCCACAGCTCTGATAAGACACAACTACATTAACACACTCAATTTAAAAGGAAACACACTGTTCGTAGTATAGCATGAGTCAGCTTCCATAAGGCTGCACCAGATAATGATGATACAGTATATTTAGAAGTGTCTGTTGTGATGTATGTGAAGCATTCTGCTGTTTTATTGAAGCTGCCCTTAGTCTCAGTCCTGACTCTCCAGATATCTGGTAAAGCGGAACATGGTGCCTATAGTTTTTACAACACTATATTATAATATACTGGCAGCATAAAATGATGATTCTAAATATAAATATAAATGTAAATGATCTCAAACCTCTTTTGAATGATGTCATTTCCTGCCACCATCTTTGTTTTTGGCAAGACGATATTGTCATATCAAGAAGACTTCAATCACGCTGTTACACTACCAGACGCTATATTCTGGACAGTACGTTGTACTTCTTCTGATCACCTCCGCCGACTCTGCAGACAACTGAGTGGACAGAGAGAAACGTTACAGACTTTTATCTCTCTGCTTTCAGTCTCGTCTGAAACAGAATTTGTCGTCATGCTGTGACGAGCAGCCACATACCAAGAAACAAGAGCAGCATTTATTCCTGCTGTTCATGTGTCTGTTGGAAGTTTCACTGCAATTTTGTGCAGTTTCACTAAAACAAGTAGAGTTAGAAGCATACTGAGGACTGAGGATGTTAAAAATCAGTCTCTGGAGTTGGAGACAGTCGCTGTGCAGCACTTTAGATGTACGTAATACATGTTAGGGAGCGGTTGAGGTGTGTCATAGTAAAATTAAAGCTTTATGGCTTCAAATGTTTCCTACCTGACTTTGATTTGTTGATTGCTCTGCACATAACATGTTAGTTGGAGAAAAGCATCTGGAAATCTATTTATGCATCAAGCTTAATTTCAAAATGTTTTTAGATTTTGGCATCTAAACGTTCAGTTAGTTAAACTGTTGTAGAATCCAATATTTGGGGAGCACAACATATTTGATGTTATAACTAATTCAGACTTTAAGTGTTTCTGGATGTAAGTCTCTCTGTGTTCTGTAGCAGTGTGTTTAAACATGTTTACACCAGCATGTGACCGATCCTTTCCTGTGTTAACTCAGAGACACAGACTCAGATCAGGATCAGAACATCAACAGGAAAGTGGATTTGTTGTTCCCTGCCACCACCGTCATCCATCAGCCTAACTAATGGACCCAGAAACACAGAGAATTAGGGAGAGAGGTGATGGAGTGAAGCGCAAACCGGCTGCATTAATGCTTCCTGCTGCTCTACACAACATGCAGATGCGTCCCAGCAGAAACAGGCACCTCTCTGTCATCTGAACAGACACTGATGCAGCTGTTTGCAGCAGTAATGTCACCGTTCTCAGCTGCACCCTGCTGTTCAGGAGCACAGGTGACTTGAAGGGCCTCGAGTCAATAAAATGAGCAGAGTGCTGATCTGTGTGAAGTGATGGATGCTGAGACACTGACAGGCTGCCTCCTGTAATGAGGGTGTATGTGGGGTCATGCGTGTACTCGTCATTAGAATCAGCGTCCTGCTGCTGTGGTCCCGCTCTGATAGCGGAGTCAATAAACCTTTGGTGTATGTCGTGATTTATTGGACCAGGTCGTCGTAGTGGTGAGGACGGTGGTGCTGCCTCAAAACAAAAGGTCAAAAGTTCAGTCAGCACTAGAAAGTAAACTTAACTTTTTACTATTTAATAATAGATTTAAACATGGAATCTGTCCGCTGGTATCACTGAGCAGCACCTGCTGCAGCGTGAGGGAGCTCGAGATCGAAGACGTCAAATACCACAGCAAACGAAACACATCTACATCTCGCTTTATGAGACTGAACTAACGCTGAACCACAGCGAGGTATTTGTGCTGCTTGGTTGCTATGGTGACGGGCTGTGTTATTGGACCCGGGGAAAGAAGGCAGATAAAAATAAGATAAAATATAAAATCTGGAGCTGCCTGTTTGGAAATACAATCATTTACCGTCTTGGATAAATGAAAGTGGGGAAGATCGATACCACTCGTGTCCGTACAGTGAATATGAAACCAGCTCTGAGCCTGTACAGCTGTGGTTCTGTACATCAGGTACATCTGTCAGGTTCAGCAGTGTACAGATACGAGAACGTTAAATCTCATCAGGTAGGATGAGAAGCAGTTTCTCTAAAATGCTAGACTGATGCTCTTGGTTCAGGACGTGATGTCCACTAACCACAGAGTTGGTGGTTCAATCCCCAGCTGTTATCAGTGTCCATTAAGGTATTAAACCTTGTGTGAAGTCGTTAAAATTTAATTTGTCACTTTCCTCTTGTTTCAGGTAAAAGTGTTTCCATAATAAAATCCTTTATTTTTTATTTTTAATTTAAAGAGAGAACTTTGTTTATTTTTAGAATCAGACCCATTTTAAAAAATACTCGAGTCCGAAACGATACTGAAACGTTTTTGTTCTGTAGAATTAGTCAAAACCTCCTCTCTTCAGATTCTGATGACTTGGATCCAGATCTGTCCAGACTGGCGTCTCTCGGCTTCACCGGCTGCCTGTCGGTGGTCCTCTTTAACTCCATCAGCCCCCTGAAAGCCGCTCTGCTCCACCCGGACACCAGCCCTGTCGTCGTCACTGGACCTTTACTCCAGTCCAGCTGCGGCTCCTCAGCTTCGGCCAATCCCTACGCAGCTGAGAACACGCACCACCTGTCAGGTACGGTACAGGCACAGAGGAGTGGGGGCTAATGTGAACGTCTGATCGTCTCAACTCGTCTTGGGAATATTTCACATTTTACCACCTACGTAGTGTTTTCTGTTCTTAGATCAAGAACTTGATCAGTTGCACCAGGTGTGTTTCACATAGAACAAATGTTGTTTCAATGTAAAGGAACAGTAGCTTCACTACCTGGAAATAACAGATAAACAAAGCGATCAACAGCTGCCAACAGGTTTCAGAGGAGGCAGCTGTAGAAAAACCTTCAAGTGACTGAAAAAGACCTGCAGCAAGATCTGGTGGCATCAGGCTCTGAGGTTTCAGTCTGCACAGTAAGGTGCAGATTTTAATGGTAGGATTGAGAAGTTTCTGTTCTGTGGAGCTTTTGGGTTTATTGACTTTATGGATTAGGAGTATGTCTGGAGGAAGCAGAATGTAGTAAACACTGAAAGTATGAAGGTGGTTTGATGCTTCCTCTGGCACTGAAAACCTGTAGCACGTGTAAGAAAGTTAAGATGGATTAATTTAAGTATCAGGACGTCCTCAGTGGAATTCTTCTTTGATTTAACGCCCAAAACTTTCTTACTCCTTGAACATTAAATGTGTTCCAGCTAAAAGACTAATGAAAAGAAATACTAAATACAATGACTCATGCATAGAAACCAGTTTGTGTGGTGGTGGAAGCTGTTTCTACCTCACATTGAGAGGTTTTCGTGCTGGTTCTGTTCTCGTAGCCGTACTTTAGTTAGTTTAGGGAGCTGCTGCTCTCAATGTGTCTCTGAACTGAATTTCTATTCTTGTATGATTTTCTGTTTTTCCTTATTTCTCCACAACGCCTCTTTCCAATCCTTGGTGCCCTTTGGTTTTTCATTTTCTCCTGTTTCCCTGTTCTTTGCTCTCGTTTCCACCTCCTGTCTCTTTCTCTGCTGTAGACCAGTCTGGTTCAGTGGGTTCAGGTCAACCTCAGGTCAACGCCATCAGGACTGACTCAGCTCTCATCGGAGGTATTGGACTTTTTCCACAGTTTTTCCTTCACTGTACTGGAACCTGTCATCTTATTTCACTGTTTGTATCTGTCAGTGTTAAAATATAGTCCGAGATAACAGCAACAGGGATTTTCTGTTGGACAAAGCAAAAGCAAAGAAATGACATAAACAGCAAATTAGCGATTTTACTCTTCTGCCTGGTCATAGATTGAAAATGAAGACCGAACGGCTTCCACAGTAGAAAATAAGATAATAACAATAAGTGGATATAGAAAAGTGAGTCTAGTCGTTTAAAACTGTCCATTAAATCTGCGACTTTGTGTCTTGGTGCACAAAGGACAGCTGAACTAATTAAACCTCAGCTGAAATGAGTTGCTGATGGAGAAACTTTCACACTGTTATCTTCAAATGCATAGACGTTTTAAAAACCAAAGTAATACAGTGTGAAATTGATTTCAGCTGTATTTCAGAATTCCAATTAGATGAAACGTTCTCTGGATAATGAAATGTGCAGAACAG
Organism: Anabas testudineus; assembly: GCF_900324465.2. NCBI lineage: Eukaryota > Metazoa > Chordata > Actinopteri > Anabantiformes > Anabantidae > Anabas > Anabas testudineus. Next base: position 21,271,707 of record NC_046626.1, on the reverse strand, counting down.
AAGCAGAGCCCAAATGTGTGAAATGCTGTTCACTGTGTTTTAAATATAGATTAGTGCAACGACCAGAAAAACCCAGAGATGGACACAAACCGTGTAGTGACTTCAGTCTCTGCATGTGACTGAACGAGTTCACACAGTTATGGCACAAGTTAATGATTTATAAGGTTTATTTTACGAGTCCCTCAATAAACGTTTCTACATTTAGTGATATATTCACGTATGTCCTACATATATTACACCAAGCAAAACTATTTTTTAATAATTAGTGTTCACTGTGATTCCAGTGAACATGAAAAGTGGAAATGACTTCACAGCTTCTAGTATTTGTGCTAAGCTAGGCTAAACACAGTGCTGCTGAGCCTGTTCTGATCCACGTTAGTTGATTTCAGTCTTTGCTTTTTAAGGATCTTCCTAAAATGTGTCGGCTGCCTTGCAGGTGTCATAGCGGTGCTGATCTTTGTGATTGTGGCCGGACTGGCCATAACGGCCCGATTCCTCTACCGGAGAAAAGAAACGTATCGAAACCAGGATGTGAAGGGGGTCAAACAGGAGGACAGCCAAGACTTCACCTTCACCAACCAGATGGACTCCCACAACGTCTCCAGAGAAAACCCGAAGGAGTATTTCATTTAAGTGGAGACCGGATGACTGGTTTTTGGAGCTGAGGGTGCAGACGCCTCAGGACTTCACACTGCACTCAGAGCCACTCACAGAACATGGAAAGCAAAAAAAGAACTGCACAGTTTGTCTTTTACTGTAACTTTAATGTAAATACACTGATACAGGCGACTGTGCCGGACCTGAAGTGTTGAAAACCCTGTTTCTGAATCTGTAAATATTGGAAATGTAAATGTCGGAGTGTTGTCTACAACGGTCTCTACTGTAGCTGTCATGTTGAAATGGTGCACATAGATTTTTGTTTCGTGGGTTGAGTATTTGAACACAACTTTGTTCCTTTATTCCAGGGAATCAGGGTGCTTGAAATCGTGACCGGAATCATTTGGCTGATGCTCTTTTCTGTGAGGATGACGAATGGATGTTTGCTAAATTCAAAGTGTTTGACTCTTAATTAGGCCCTCGGGAAGAGTTTGGTCTTTTGCTTATGTTTAATGCCTTTCTCTTGTGCGCGGTGTTTTGTGGGATAACATATGCACCAGGGCCTTGAGGTCCTGCTTAAGGAAAACCTATGTGAGCTTGTGCAACTGTGGAAATGTGCAATCGTGGTCAGAGCCCCCGCAGTTGGCAAACATCCACCAAATACCAGGATGTATTCTGATGATTTTCTAGCTCCAGTCGGCACATGAATAAAACATGTTCACGAGTGGTTTTCTTCCGGCAACGTTGTTCTACCACAGAATGTGTGTTAACAAGTGGCATCATCAAAGTCAACACAGTGTGTGTCACTCTTTTCATGCACACCACAAACACTGTGCGGTGGTACTGTTAATAAAATGGTTTTCTGCTCGTTCAGTCTGCAGGGATTGGTTTTCCACTTCATTTTTCCCTTTTGTTTTCTCCGCTCATTTCTTTCCATTCTAACATGAAAGCGCAACAAACGCAGGAAACGAATGCTTCCAGTTTGTGAGCTCTTCAAAGCTTGTACATGTTTTCACTGCGTTATAAAAGTTTGCCCTTCCCTGCTACGGTCGTCCTCTGCCAACAGTAAACAGCACACAGCCAGTTAATGTGCTGATCTGCTTCAGTCTGACAGGTGGACGATGACGCGACAGAACGCAGAGGTGATCACAATGAGACCTTGTGTCACGCAGACACGAATGTAGTGAAAACACATTCTGACACTAACAGAAATCCCTCTTTGTGCTCGTTCAGCTCATGTGTGCAGACGAAACCACTGCAGCTGTTCATCAAACACACACCACCGTCTCTCAGCGAGATCCCAAAGCACTGATGGGATTTTAATGACAAAAGTTGCTAAAACTTCAAAGTGCATTATTCATCTCTGTGTTTGTGTTTTCTGTTTTTGCCTCCATCTCACGACAGCGGAGACCATGCGTTGTCTTTGCCACATCCATGACTGCAGAGTTCATCCTGTGACTGTTCTTGCAGCACTTGGTTGTGAAGAGGAACTCAACAGGTGACCACAGTGAGTGCAGCATAGGAACACAGAAACTAAGATGTTCATTTAAAAACAGTGGGTTAGAAGGAAGTGATGAACAGATACAGCGATGTTTGTGAATCAGCGGGGAAACTAGTTAGTGTCAAACCAGAACAGAAGAATCTTAACATTTGAACATTTGAATCTGTTTAGCTCCTGTTTTCAGAACATTTCTGAAGGTCTCACATTTAAAAACCTTTATACATTTTGTTCTCAGGACAAATTATAGAATCAACAGGATTTAAAAATGAGCCTTTCAGAGCTGGCGGTGTTACCAGCTCCATGTGAAGCAAGTTTTATTCATAAAGAGGAAAGTGTGTGATATCAACCCCGTGTTTTAAAACAGTTCTATACAACTAACCTGGTTGAAATTAATGGTTGGGAAGCTAATAACAGTAGAAGAGTCGTTCCTGGGAGATGACGTTGACCCATTGATACATTGAGACCTGACTTCGGACCAGACTCTGAGCTTCATCCAGTTTTTATGTTTTTCCTCAAGTGACTATAATAATGAAACTTCCAGCTACAATCAAGGTCGGGTTTATTTCTATTATGAATTTTAATCCATGTAAACTTCACATCTTTACCACTTTCCCTCAGACTAAAAGTCTTCTTATACTGATCTGACCTAACACAGTGAGCAGCGGTGTAGTGATGGAGCAGGTGAAGAAACAACGTAGACGCCAGGAGACGTTTGATTTATGCACCTGAAAAGGATTTTACAGTCAAGTGAGTGTCGCCATCTTGTAGTCTGATATCTCATAATTCATCTGGGAGTTGACCATAGAGGTTGTTAAGTTACGTTACAACTCAATCAGTGTGGTAAAATAAAAAGGTTAAAGACCAAATGAACTACATGAAGACAAAAAGTACATGTTCACCAGCTCTGTGTCAAATGTGTAACAGTAAATCCACTATTTTAAAATGCTGATGTAACCAGAACTTACATTGTTCTTTATTTTATCCCATATTCACCATCACGCTGCTGTAAATACACTAACTCCTGTCTGATCAATGATAAAACACAGTTTTCCTCAGATGGAAATGTTGTGTTTGATTGTACGTTTTCACGTCTGCTGACAGGTCTAAAACAAAATGAAAGTAAAGTAAATTCACTTTTGTCAGAGTTGTTTTAAAAAGTTGAAACCAGCTCTTTTGTTTCTTGGAATAAATGAAGCAGACGCACAGTAACGACTTCCTCCTCAACACCATTTACATACATTTCCATCTTTTATGTTTGCTCCTGCAAACCTCACTGTGGGAAGATACGCCTCCTTCGGCACAGATATTTCTGATGGCAACATTTTGCAGAACCGAGATGAAGTAAATCTGTGAAGCTGTGAGCCGTCCGGGGGCAGAGCAGGTCTCTGAAGAGCCACTTAACCCCCCTGCTTCTTTAAACAGACGCCTGAGGTTATTAAATGATTCGACTGCCCTGGATCAGTGATCTCAGCTTGATTCATGTAAATATCTGCTCATCAGTTGTGAAGACGAGATGTGAAGCTCGTCACCGACGTTTTCAGTGTCAACAGTGCTCAGAGTGGAGAAAACTCAAACACTGTGAGGATCAACTCGTCTCTGCAGCCAAATAATCACATCAAATATTCAGCCCCCCCCCACTCTGCTCTCAGCTTCAACGTCTTTGAGGTGTAACATGTCGTCTGTGACGGCATTAATGTCTCGTGGTTCTGTACGTAGCTCCCTGTGCTGTGGTTCTTTGGTTCTTCTCTGTTCATAGTGTGTTGAAGTGATGTTTAATTAACAGAACACTGACGTCTGTGCTGCAGGAAACACGACATGCAGACCTGTTGTTAGAGTCTTCATACAATCACTTGTCTTTGAGGTCAGTTTGTGTCTTTTAACTGAGGTCTGTGATTATCACCGAACATCAACAGCCTCTTCATTCAGTAGTAGATCGACTCAGTGATGCCTGCATGACGGAGAAAGACTGTTTCACTTCGTCTGTGCCCCCCCCCCCTCCATCCGTTCAGCTTTTCTTCTAATGCAGATGACAGTGCTGTAAAACCTACAGGAGGAAACTCTCTTTCTGCTCTTACTGCTCAGTTCTCTGCAGGTTTTAAAAGGTGTTCATCGTTTTAAGGTGTGTTGCATCACGGCACCTGATTACTCATTAAATTCTGGATCTGTTCGAGTCCTACTGTCCAGTTCTTGTCGTCTGCTGTACAGGAGCAACACGACACCTACCAGGTGATCAGTCTTTAAAGCTTCAGCTTCAGTGATTACAGCCTATGAAAGCTCCCGTTGACCAGGGAGATGTGAGGACATTCGATGGCCCGTCTCATTAAACAGGACTTTCAGCTTCTCCATCACTTTTATGTTTTGTCAGGAAGCTCTGGTGGAGGGAAACGCTCTCCTCTGTCATAGCAGGCTGCTGGTAATTATCAGCCCGCCTGCAGTTTGTAATCTGAGCGGCTTCACATATGTTTTCACAGTTTGAGTTCAATCAGATGAGTAATTAGATGACACAGTTGTCCCGCTAATTATGAGCCCGCCTACATCCTGCAGGAGAGAGCAGAGTCACGGCACGATCGCTCCTCCTTCATTCATTCGCTGACGATCTAATGAACGTGATTCATTTCATTCAGGTGTTTGTTACATGAGAAGATCAAACATTTGCTGCAGGAGTCTCGACGGCTAATTGCAGATGATTTGCATTCAAGAAGACTTTCAGCTTGTCCCTGACGACCACAGAGGAGAGGACAAATCAATTTCTCCCACCGTGAGATGCATTAAAAATCTAAAATAGAGCCTAGAGGCCAAGAATGAACTAACATGATTACAATTAGTACATTAGATGTTGTGTTTGACTTGTTTTTGTTGGATGGATCCTGGTTCTGTATCCAGGTATGTTAATATTCACAACTTGTGCAGTAACTGTTCATTTGGATTCATCAATAAACTATGTGAAATATTTACCTGTCTGGACACAAACTAGGGAAACTGCAGCTCATGTTTCTTAATCTTCAGACAGATCAGGTCCCTGCAAGAAGCACAACGATCCCTCGATCGCATGAACAGATTTTGTCTGATGTTTGAACTGAGTTATTATGAATTGGGAATGAAGGTGTTAAAGGTCAATATGCTGACTCATAAAACTCCACCCATTAGCTTCGTTTATGGTCGACCTGCAGGTAGTGTCCTCAAACCGAACCTCCTCCCAATGAGAGGGGTCATTTGTTGAAACTCTACATTAGTGAATAACCAACTCCTTCTCCACCCCCTGAACCGACCGTGTGCTCCTGCCGACTGGTCCACAGCTTCCTACAGCGTCAGAGCTTTGACCCTCAGAGGAGCTTTCACCCTCCCACAAAGTGAAAAGCAGTGATGTACGTTTTTTAATAATCAGACACCATCATTTTTGAGTGCATGTGGTTGCTCCACTCTCCCACCATACATCCTGTTCTCCACAGCTGCAGTCGCAGTTAGTTTGGGATAAATGTAGGAAGATGCTGAGATATTCATGTGTTCAGATTGAATCAACACAGCATCAACTGCAAATGATCTATGTTTTCTATCTCTATTAGATTTAAGTGTTGACCTGCTTATCAGAGGAATTTAAAGCTGTCAGGATTTTTACCAGACAAAGGATCTTAATTAACAGTCGAGGTCGCCCCGGTTCTGCTCAGATGTCGAAGACCTTCCTCCTCCTCGCAGCTTTTCACTCGCCTGATAACAGTGTGCAGAGGTGAAACTGAAAAATGTTTGTGGAAAATCAATTTATTATTGGATAACTGAGCCGTGATAACTGATTAGCATCAGGACCGACGCTCGCTCCTCTGTGTGCCGGCAGAAAGAGGAGAGAGAGGAGGCGATGGCTGTGAGGATAATCCTTCAGCAGAACACATCGCCTGCAGACAGACAAGTTTAAAAAGTTGTTATTTCATTGTCACAGATTGACTTTGTTTCTGCAGGGACTGATATTTTCCCATTAGAGATTAGACCAGGTTTATCTCCGACTGAGAGGGAAGGCTGGAAGGAGTCGGTGGTGCTCTTAGAGCGAAGCTGTGACCCCGTAGAGCATCTGATAAATATTCTCTGCAGACCCACAGAATTTCTGCTCCATTTAAGATACCGATTGCTTTACTTTGTCATCTGTCCTTTATCTCCCATCTTCCCTCCTCTGTCTTTCCCCAGACAGACGTCAAGTCAAGAATCACATTCAGGAACATTCAGTTCAACCGTCTTCACATTTCATTCCAACAACAATTTCATCTGCAACAGCTCGAACTGAAGTTTAGCTGCATGTTCACCCATCGGTAAGTTGTGGTTAATCAGCTGGTGTTCAGACATCTGTCCTGTCTTCAGCAGCAGAAGAACATGTTGTGATGTTAATCTTTTAATTTTTATCAACAATATGATGAACTGAAGAGTCAGTGCAGGTCTGTCTGGAGCCTGATGGTCGCTGGCTTTCTCTCTGTGAACTCCTCATTAATGGACCTTTGTTACATCTCACACGAACTATGAACTGATCAGAATATGACTCTTTGGTTCAGGCTTATAACATAATGTTGTAATCCAAGTACTTCTACTTTGGTCACGTCTGGTTTTTACCAGGTCGTCAGCCTCTCTGGCCTTGTTACCTTTTGTGTTATGAATATGTTGGTATGAAACCAAACTGCTGCTTTGCTGTGAGATGATTTGTTTCCAGCTCCGCTTCATTTAAAGCATCAGTTCCCTCTGCGCTGCCAAGATGAGGTGATGTGCGTCGTTCCCAACTCCGTTTGGAGTTTTTAAGATGGTTATGAAAATGTCCTGTTTTCAATCATATGTGATTATCCCTGTAGGAAGCCTCCATTTCCTCCAGGTATCACCTAAGCTGTCCTATTATGGTCTATAACATGAGGCTTTCTCCAGCTAAAGACTCTCATTTTCCCCTGTGGCACACCTCCCATTACGTCCGCCCACAGGCTGACATTTACAGAAGCCTCCTATTTGTTGTTATCTCACTCACAGAGATGGTAAGCTATTTTCTGCCCAGCGGGGGCCTCCATCTCATTCTCTCTCAAATTACCCTCTCTGTTTGTGCTGCTCGCTCTCGTTCTTCCATCTTCACGCTGCTGCTGGATTTCCCGCTCGTCGTCAGTCTGTCTCTCTTGAACTTTATCAAGCTTTCTCTCACTTTTTTACACATTAGTTTTATACGATTACAATGGTTTCATCACGTTAATGTGAGAGGGCTCTCGGCTGCTGTGTGTTGTTCAATTCAGCTTCACTTCACCTGTAATCCAGGTGACTGGCAAACGGACAAAGATGCTTTGACAGCAGCCTGGCAGAGGGAGTGAAGGACATTACAGCAGCATCTGTTGTGTGTTTTGGTGCCTGCACACAAACTGTTTTATTGACTAACTACATAGAAAATAAAGTATGGAAATGCAGCTATAAATCGTTGCGGTGACCAGGTTTTCTGCTGTGACAGTGGTGTTTATACGTCAAAGCTGAAGCAGGGTGAAGCTGAGTTTTGTGTCCCCGGCCTCGGCTTTAAAAGGGCAATGTATTCTCCCAGCGAGGCAAGAGAAATATCGTCTAGTCGTAATTTAAAGCCAGTTTAGTGTCTACTAAAGAGAACATGAATAATGCATTTTTCAAATAGATCCATTTAGACTGAGATAGGTTTTCTGAATTTATTTGTTTGTTCACACAAACCGGGAGCAGCAGAGCTGAGGTAAAGCTGACAGCTGCACTTTCATTTCCCCAACGGGCAGATTTTGGCTTTAGAAAGCTCTGCTGTGTTGTTTCTTTATGTGGGCGTTCGTGAAGCCCTCTGAGATTCTGCAACCTTGATTAAAGGCACTTCAAATTAAACTGACTTCACTTGACTTGACTACATCATCGTTAAATATGCACGAGAACGATAGTGAATTGTTTATCAGTGAGAAGACTCTCAGCTCCACTAAGTGATATTTAAACTTTGACCTTGATTCTCTCATTGAAATCCAGGTTTCATGTCGACCGTAGTGAGACGTCTCCACATACTGAGTGGTGAACTGAAAAAGACTGTGATTAAATCACCTGTGTTCATCTTTCCATTGTCATCAAGTGTAAATCTTCAGACAGGTTAATGTGTTTTTTAACGCCTCAGTTAGTGTAAATAAAGTTCACTCCTGTATGTTGTGAATTTTACACATTTCTTATAATTCATTACAAAACCATTCATTACACTCAGATACTGGGAGAAAAACCTCAGGGATGCGTTCAGGGAGCACTGTGCCGTTCACCCTCAAAGATAAGTGACTTTAACTAATGGATGATTAAATTGTTTTTGGTTTCAAACGTCTGCTCCCAGTTCAGTGTTTATGGAGGAGTGGGACCCACAACCACACAGCACATTTAAATGTACCATATGTTATTAGGGTGTCTGACATTACCTTCTATTGATGTATTTTGGAGATTTAACAGTTATTTCCTTAAAGCAGGGATTTTAAATTGGGGTAAAACCTTTGGAACCACGTTCCTTTCCTTTGAGGATGTGCCCCCTCTGCTCCACTTACATGAAGAGTTCTACTGAGGCCCATAGAGCAGTTAAATACATGTTCTTTTATTCAGATTATTTCCTTTTTGGAGGCGTAGAGGATTTTTTCAGATGAAAAATAAATTGACATTAGTCACAATACATATTGTTGTGTAGTATAATTACATTTTTTCTTTTCCATTGACTTCAAAACACAGAGCCGCTGCTTTATTAACGTCTTTAAATAAACACATTACAATATTATCGCCTCACACTGATGTTGTATTTGTTTACAGTGTTCAGTAATTAAAGCTTTCATTTACAGACTTGCTGTCCCACCTTCATCATAATCACCATCCACACTGTGGTTTTATTTTTAACACGTGCACCGATGGAGAATCATTAATTCAGCACCCACAGTAAATCTATAGATATTTGTCGTGGTGGCATCACAGCAACTTAACACCGGTTGTATCATCACATCAGAGGTGAAAACCATCTGTATCACCACCCACACGCTTTTTTACATAACACATTTGTCATCATAATTATAATCTCATTAAAACCCCTCGTGCTGTATCCATCAGGGAGTGTACTTTAGAGTCCCCGCTCCATCTCACCGGGTTTTCTGCGTAATCAGAGTCGTGATCACATCCATATTCAGATCCCACCTGGATCCATATTTCTGCTCATCCACATCGACAGCGGGCAGTGAGCCAGTCAGGCCAGGTGTTAAAGGTTGTCCACCGCGGTGTGCCATTAATCACTCTGTGTATCGCTGTAACACATCACTGATGCTGTTTACGCCTCAAGGTCAGAGCACAGTGATGGATTATTAGTTTACGAGGTGCTGAACTACACGAGACGAAGACAGATTTCTGTGAATCGGGGAAAAGCTGTTTTCTCTGGGATCTTTCACTCAAGTGTCGGAGTGGTTGAATGAAAAATGACCTCTGTGTTCTCTGGGCGGGACGAGGAACCACAGACTGAATCACTCTAAAGAAATATCCAGGAGATGATGTTAACACTGATCTCACGTAAACAGTATAATGCGGAACCTACTGAGAGATTGAGACGGTAGTCAACATACTGTATTTTAAATATAGCATCAGAAGCAGGTCACATGTCCAAACACAAAGCAAAGTAACAGCTACGCTCGACATTTCCATTAAAGACAAAAACACAGATCCACAGTTTCTGCCTGATGAGTTGTTTGAGGGTGTGTCCGCTCTGCTTGGCTGTTTTGAGCAAAGACCTCAGGGTACAAATTGGAGAGAAGGTGTTCGGCGGTCTGGGCCTTTAATTTGGCCTGTTGTTGACTCGGGGAGATGTAGGTGACTTGGACTGAGGCTTGTTATTTGATGACATCATGTCAGCAGAACCAGGCCGTACCTGGAACGTCCACTAACTAACCACAGCCTGAAACACAGAATCTCTTCCATGTTGGCACTTAAGGCCTGTAGATGTCGTACCATGAAGCTCATTACATTGTTAGGTTCATGGTGGCCAGATTAAGAATAAGACTGGACTCTGGAGAAATGGAACACGCTGATCTGACCGTGGCCTAAAATTGGGTAACGACCACTTCGCTAAATATCAGATTGACTTCATTACAGACTGTTGTATCACGTGTTTCCCAGCAGAGCTGTCAGGGCTACACATCATCATCAGTGTTTGGAGCTCGACTGATTCTTTCTCTTTCTGAAGAATTAAGTTATTGTCAAAATCCAGCTCCCTCCTGTTTTTGGATGGAGACTACCTGCCTCTGCTTTCTGTCTGGATAGCAGAGAGGAGCAGCAGATGGGAAAAGAGCCGCATGTCCCAGCTGTCTGAGTTATCGGTAAAGGAGATGAGATTAGTGGACTGAATCTAAACTGATGTCTTAGAATCATAGAAAACATCTCTCACATCTTTAGCTGCCCAGACGACCACGGATTGTGTACTGTGTAAAATCCTGCTGATGCGTCTTTTGCGTAGATAATTAATATATCCTGACTTTTAGTCTCTGTATCATATGAGTGAGGAGTCAAAACCAATCCTACGTTTACCATGATGCGACACTCGTCAGCTTCAATATTACTTATCTTCTTTCTGCCTCTTTACTACCCTCTTCTTTCAAATCCCACTCTTTCTGACTCTGCTCTCTGGTAAATATTCCAAGTGGCTGAATGTGCTGCAGCTATTTCCCCTGAGTGAGTAGTCGTCCTCACGACAAGTAGACTGAACTCGATGTGTAAAAGTAAGGAGTGGCCTTTCAAAGAATTAGATAGAGACATGTCAGACGTTTCCAAGAATACTCAAAGTGCACTGACCCAAGGGTATAAGAGCTTTAAATCTTCTTGGCTGCTGCTCTCAGTCAATAAAAACAGTAAATACCATTTCATTCACCTCATCATGAGAAATTCCGCTCAGCCCTTTTTCATTGTTAAATAATTAATAATTCAGTTTTGTTTTGCTGTTTGATTCTTGTGTATGCCAATCTTTCCTCTGTACTCGATCATCTGTCTGCAATTGTTGTATTTGAAAGGTTCAGGAGATCTACAGGGATTCACCTGTGAAGGAAACAGAACCTGGTTTTGCTGTGAGCTTTTCATGTTCAGTCACAGTTCGGCTGAATTCACACCTGCACAAGAAAGTAGCTGGTTGCGTCAGCCTCCACCTGCGAGTTCCCTTGTTCAACAGACCTGCTGTGCTTTGGCTGGTTTTCACTTGGAGGTTTGGGAAGAGTTTTGAACATTTACCAACCTACAACACCTGCACCGCTCCCTCAGGTTCACAAAACACAGCATCTATTTAACTAACTGATAACCGATGGAGCCAGAGGACGGGTGGACTCCAGGATCAGTGTCTCAAAAAGCTTCACGATGTGTGACATCAACGCCACTGCTCTGTAGTCGATGAGAACACTGTGACCTACAGTATCTTCTTCTGTACAGGAACCAAGCAAGACATCTTTCGCAACACAGGAACCCTCCCGTCCGTCCATGTCTGTGGATCAAATCTGTTGAAAAAAAGGCTGCAGCCAGAGATGGACCTGTTAACCCTCTAAAACTTCCTGCTGGTGGTGCTGAAGACTTTCTTCCAGTACTGTTAGAATCAGGGGGTACCACCATCAACTGTATAAATACCTCACAGAGATGAACTGATGCCTTTGTTATTGTCAACGATAGCTGCATTTAAATTATGTAGTTTTTAATGCAGAGGCTCTGCATTAAAAACTCTTTAACCCTTTTATAAATAAAAAAAAGGAGATCAACAGATTTACATCTGATGCTTACTAGTTTCCAATTGTTGTTGGTTTCACAGCCGAATCCTTTAATTGATATCAGTCAATCTACATCATAGCGACAACGAGTGTGTAGTGTCAGTGGGCAATTAATAAAAGGTTAATTGCTCAAATAATAACTTTAATTGACTAATTGAATTTACTCTATAGATGATTAATGGATGGTTGATTGTAACTGGTAGCTGGTAATAAATCCCTATACATAACACATAAATAAGTGGACTCATCAGTATCCCCATCATCAGTTTACATCAACCTTCCCTTGACTGACTTGTCTTCTCGGCTCACGCCGGCTGCAGTTATTCAGTATCATCCACTGGTTCAATGAAACAGCGGAAATCAGCAGAGCAGATGGGACAGACCTGAATCTACATTATTTTATAATCACGTTCAGCAGGAAAACCAGTGTCTGACACCTAACGTGTTCTCTGCTCAGATGAAAAGCGACATGACTTTAACACACACACACACACTCTGTTAATTTAAGGGAATAAATTCATGCCTGGCTGAAAGAAAAACACCTGCAGCGCCAATGAGATCTGATCCATATTCATTTCAGCATCGTTAGGTTGTTTATTCATGTTTGGCGCAGCTCGTTTCAGGGTCCGGATTTCTCTGATTTTAAGTAGAAACTGTCAGAAAGGTGATAATTCTACTATATGTGTGTCATTGGGGTCATAGTGGGCGGTGGAGTCGTACTGGGGCTTAATATTAAGAGGTGGTTCTAATGTTTTGTCCCCCTCATTCATTTTAAACAGGGGGGCCAAAACATTAGAACCACCTCTAAGATTCTTGTCTTTCTACTTTTGTCAGATGAATAAAAGTTCAAGCTAATTAACAAACTACAGATTTCTGTAGTTCTGTAAATACGTTTTCTGGTTAATTGGCTTAAAGATAAGTAAATAAACAGTAAGATACAGGAAGTTACCAGGTTCATCCGACGCCTGCTGGTGAACGTTGACACCTGGAACATCAGTTCAAAGCTCTGTATTAATTTGAGCCCCTGTATATATATTTATTAATCATTTAGTCATGCTGTTTATTTGCAGTAATACTCATATTACAAGGACATTTATTGTTGATAGTCAGAATTTACAGATGAGGCGTCTCAGCCTGGACCAGAGCTGGTAGATGTTTACAGGCCCCATCTGACTCAGAACTGAACGTCAGCTGGAGTTTGGTGTTTTCAGGTGAGGAGTTGTTGTTTCAGTTTAGTTTCTCTGAACTTCTCATTACTGTGAAGCTCCACATAAAAAACAAATGATTCCCCGACTATAATTCCTGTCACCTAGTTGATCTTGATATGCTGCTAAATACTGTAAATAAACTTTGTTCTAATGACAGTTTACATCCATTAACATACTGACAGTTTCCCTGTTGGCATCATTTACTTTTTTCTGCTGTGAAACCACAAACAAGTGTTTGTTTCTCATTCAGCTGAAGTCTGTCGTGGCCCCTGAAGGCCGCTGCTTCACAGCTTGTTACTGCGTCAACCCACTGACCACCCGCGACTCGGTCTGCACGCCACCGCTTGGCTCCAGAGTCCCGTTGGTAATCCATCATCATCTGCCAGCGAGTGCACATCTTCAGTGTCCGTCGTGTTCATCTCTCAGCATTAAATCCAGCAAACAGCTGCTGATGCAGTGATTTCTCTCTTTGACCACAGTTATTGTTAAAAGGCTTTTTCCAGGTGAGAATGTGAAACACATATTCTGTGATCTGGTGTTAACATGGACTCAACATGTGCCTTCTTCATGTCTCGACCACGTTAAATTTCATATGAGAATAGCGTCTCCTGAGTCTCCTGGGCTGCAGAAAATGGGAATATTGGGTCTTTTTGCCACTGTGAGTGGAAATGATTGTGAGCAGCCTGAAATGATTCTATTCAGCCGAGTGTGTTGTCGTCAGCCGTGATTAGATCGACTGAAACAGACGTGACCGTGATAATCTGGTCTATGAAAAACGTGTAGGAATAGTTTCCAATTTAAGGAGATGTCTTTGATGAAACTGATGTTGGATAATATCTAAAATTCAGAGAAGCTAGTTTTAAATAGTTTCATCATAAAGAGAATTTCATGCCTTAAAGCCTATTCCACTAAATGTCCTTCACCTGTGAACTGAGGACATCGACTGTCACGTTGTGTCTGTATGAGCGAGATGAAACCCACTGAGGTGGTCTCAGATAAGTCAGAAGATCTCGCTTTGGTTTTGATCTCAATTCACAGATTTCATCAGCAGATTTCTGACGCTGTTAAAGTTCAAAAGCTGCACGTGATGAGTTCAGAGGAGAAAGTCTGGAGAAACTTTTGATCAGCTCATCGCTCCTCTGAGCCGATATCGCACCAGGTGCTGCAAGAAGTGTCTGTTTTCTGTCCCCTCTACCTCAACTGCTGCCAGTTTTACCATTTGGGTTCATTTAGAAATGGTTTCTGATCATGGTAGGAAAGTTCTTTTGGCTCTGACAGCTGGAGTGGGTGCTGTACTCAGAAAGAAACAGAAAAGAACCCCAACCAAATACAAACACATGCAGCAAATCCAGAAAACAGATTCTTAATTTACGTGTTTTGTGTTTGAATGTTTTTCTTTCTTTAAAGTTTTGTTCAGTTCACTGGAATCAGTTAAATCATAAATCTATACTGTACTTCACTACTTGTATTAATGTAAAGAACAGGTTTTTCATTTGCATCCTTTGTTCTGAGATTTAAATCATATGCAAATCGGTCATAGATGGATGGTAATGGGGAATTTTAATTAGAATAATAAATACCTACTGCTGAATATTCATCATTGCACTTTACTGTGTTCCTATTGTAATTTGATTAATAAGGAGACAGTGTTCTGGTCTCCACCGAGTCCTCTCAGGACATTTGGGTCCTTTTTTTTTAATTAGAATATTTTATGATACATATTTTATTTCTTTTTAATAAGTGGAAAAACACTCAGAATCTGCAGAAATTAAATATTCTCCTAATAACTTCCTCTTGAGGTTATGTTAGCATAACACACAGTAATATACTGAACAGTGCTGCTTTGTTTCTATAATTAGACGACTAACAGGAAACTTTGACCTCACGTCCATGTTTTTTCTTTTTATTAATATAATATTAAAAACTAGTGCTGCAAACTAAAGTCGCCTTTTCTACCTTTTCCCTGTGTGCAGCTGGTTACATACTGAGCTGTCTCTAATCCGACTGATCTGACCTCTCTGCTTGATGCTTGAGAAATGAGACTTTCAGACTGGAGACATTTTAACTCTGTAATCTGCATAATGAACTTGAAGCTGCTTCTCACTGTGTGACGTCTCCCTGCACTTACATAAACTGTTTTATTCTCTCTGCTGCACTTTCTTTCTTTTATTCTTTAAATTTCCTCTGTGTCCTCTAAAAGGTTGCAGCCGGCTGATAGCAGGCCTTCGCTCAGCGAGGATGTGCATGTGATGTTTCTATCAGCGGACACACGAATGAACTTCCAACTGAGCCTCTGAAGTCACATCAGTCGTCCTCCTCTCCCTCCTCACCGCTCTGCCCTCTCACCTCCACATCCCGGCTTCTGTCAGCCTGTCCCTTTGTCTTGTTTTGTCTTCCCGTCTCACTCTGTGACACCTTATATAAACTTATACAAACTGCAGAAAGGGTTTTGTTCCTGTATCAACATTAACTTTTCTGTTGAAAGTGTGAAAAATGTCACCATGAAAACATCCGAGTCCATTAATCATTTCACAGTCGATCGTCCTCTTTGTATGTTAGTGTTTGGATCTGCTGATGGTTGGACGGTCTGCTGGTGTTTGGGTGGTGCTGTACAGTTTCTCCTCAGGGTCGGTCCGTTCAGTTTGTGTGATCATTAACTCACCTGATGGAGCTGCAAACATTTTTAATGAAACAGTTCAACATTAAAACTCACCTGGAAGCTACAGTCACCTTTAGTCAGACCACTGAGAACAAGGCGCAGTGACCTCTTGTGGCCAAGATGAGTCTTACAAAAACAAACGCATGTTTCACCAAAACAAAATCCCGTTAACTGTTTATGTTTTAGAATTTTATTATTTTACTTTTTTAATGTTTTTTTTTATTATTATTTGGAATTAGCCATATGCTCCTAGAGTCTGGCAAGAAGCCCCATGTGCCATCAACACAAGCGTCATGGAAAGAAAAACTTGATTTAGTAAATTATGAGCTCTGTGTAGCGTTCAATTCCATATCTATGGCTGAATAATGAATTTTCTTGTATTGTTTCACTTCACAACCGTATATCGTACTGTGAGAATGAGTGATGTAGCTGATGGTGGTGATTTGATTCAACATGGCAACAACAGGAGGAGGAGATGGGATGCTAAATGAGGAGAGGAAGATGGAGGAGGAACATGTGTAAGATTGAAGAGGTGAGAAAGTGGACGTTACATAAAGGAAACTGACAGAGGAGGGAAAAGGCTGTTTTACTTTATGGAGCTCCCCAGACGATCTCCATTTATCTCTTTTCTCTGCATCAAATACAGATTCCCTGGTGATGTTTCCCCTTCCTGCTTCTCTTCAGGTCATTTGGCATTCACCCTGAGGAAATGCTGGGAAACCCACAACGTTCACCCTCGGCTACGCCTGGATGTGTCCTCTGTGTTTGTTCTTTTTGCCGTTAACTCCTTCACTCTCCACCCTCATGTCCTCAGCTGTCTGCTTTTCATCTGCTGCTTATGTACGATCCAATCAGTAAACGTGTTACACAGTCATCATTCAGGAACCTGGAAAGATTAGCAGGTTTTTGTTTGGTTCTTTGTCTCGGTCAGTTAGGAAAAGGTCACCGGGATGTTTCGTTTCGTTCCTCTGGCCTCTCCGGGCTCCGTACTCTCATCCAACTTTCTCTTTCTTTCATCCTTCCTTGTTGACACCAGCCTGTGTTTGTCCTCCGTCGAGCTCCACGTGGCACCAAACCACCAGGTTTAAGTGATGGTACATGTTGTGAACTGTTGAGTGCTGCAGCTCATTGGACTCCAGGCTTCACTATCTGACTTTTTGTATTTTAACATTAAAGCCGATCACGCTCTGATAGTTTTAACACTGAGTAGAGAAACTTTCCCGACCTGCACCGTTGCAGACCTGACATTGACTCTGTCACCTGTGCTGTCAGCTCACATCTCTTACTTTAATTTTCTCCTCTCTCAGCTTGATGTCTTCTTTCACCACAGAACTCTTTGAACAGTTAAATCCCTGTGGGGCTTCTCTGTGTTAATGGAAGCTTCAACAGATCGCTGATACAGATTGCATTTAATTACTGGCGTTTCCAGCAATTAGACAAGTGCTTCCTGCTTTTCTAATGCTGATGAGATGATTCAAAGAAGAGACTATGGATGCTGTGATATTTTATCACTGCTACACACATTGTCTTTGTTAAACTGAGCCAAACACAACATTTCGTCATGCTGACTTCTCCAATGGAAACAGGTCCGCTGTCTTTGCCAAATGGAATCAAACTTCTGTTTTTTAAATGCCACCGAGCTAAAAGACTCATCAGAGGACAATGAAACACATTTCATATGCAAATAAAACAGACACATGCTGCTAAAAAGTCATTTGTGCTTCAATTTAACCAGTTTCCTTAAAGTGCTGCTGTGGTTCAATCTTTTCTTCTGGGTTTTCAGAAAACTTCTGATGAGATGAACCACATCAAAAGCAAACAAGACAAACAGGACGCTGTTGGGAAAATCGGAAGACGTGAACAACAGCACCACTGAGGTGTCCCTCAGCGTCTCTGCCCGACCTGCTGACGACTGGAGGTTAACACAAACTCAAACCATTGAATTACATCTGAATCCTGATTAGGATCATTCCTCTGAGGTCACACCAGAGATTTAAACTCTTAAAACATGTTATTGACTGACGTATCAGGACTGTCGGTTTCTGTTTAGCTGGTTTCCAGTAGCCTCCAGACTGAGAGCTCAAACTGTGGTGTTAAATAAGTGTTAAATACATGTGGTGATAATGGGAGAAATAGAAACACGTTGGACTTTATAGTTTTTTATTTATGTGTCTGAGAACAGAACTTCAGTATCTAAAACACAACGTTTCACACTCCAGTCCAGCAGGTGGCAGCACAACACCTTTATGTTGGTTTGTAGCCTGAAATAAAAGCAGAGATTCACCTGTTGAACAACACCTGTATCAGGAGGAAGTTATCTTCTACTCAGGTACGTTTGTTTTTCCTCTTTTGGTGAAATCATGTGTTGTCATTGAATTGTGTAAGAAGACCTGAAGATCTTAATAAGATAAAAGGTTTGAACTTAACACTGACGTCGCTCTGAGGCTGAATGTGGCTTTAAGACATGTTTTCTGCATTCATCCTCCATTTTGAGGAATTTGAAAGAAAAGATTTTGCTTCATTGTGTTTTGCTGCCTGTGGATGTTGTGCAGCAGGTCTGAGGTGTCTTTCCATCATGAGACTTTCCTCTTTCTTATTCCTCCATCTCAGGCTGCGTCTCCACTTTTTAAATCCATATTTCCTGGAATCCAACAGGACAGAATCAACATTCAGCTGCACAGCAGAACATGTCGGTGCAGCGTAGTTGTTCTGAAACTCTTCCTCTGTTCTCATCTCAGGTTTCTTTCTAATATTCAGCTCACACTGTACAAAAAAATCCAAACTTTGCCTCTGGTCACAAGACAGCATAACAAAGTGATTACTTCAATAATTCAGTTCTCCAGGAGTTCACGACAAGTTGAAACAGTGAATGCAGGAATATTTCATTCACAATCTG
Organism: Anabas testudineus; assembly: GCF_900324465.2. Lineage (NCBI taxonomy): Eukaryota > Metazoa > Chordata > Actinopteri > Anabantiformes > Anabantidae > Anabas > Anabas testudineus. The sequence goes on along the minus strand of NC_046626.1, from coordinate 21,253,094 downwards.
TCAGAGTCCTGGAAAACATGAAGTTAAATTCAACCCTGAAGTTATGACTCGTGTTTCTAGAGAAAACCCAGGAACTGGCAGAATGGATTTACTCTGCAGCATCAAACTGCTTCACAGGACTGAGATGAAACTGCAGCAAATTAAAAACAAGACAGAATTGAGTGAGAACATTATCATTACTGTGCTGACTGTGATCAGACATGAGACGATGAAGGGAGGAAATGAGGGATCAAGAAGAGGTTACAGAGCTCGGCAAGTGTTTGATGGACTGAGAAAAGATACCAGTGTGACTAAATGATGCAGGTATCACAGAATGATCCAGAATATTTTACATCTACAGGTGGTCGATGGCAGCTAATGAGCCAAATTACTGAAACCATAAGACCCTCGCTGTGAAAGGAACGATAAACCTGGTTCCATCCAGTCAGTCCATTTATGTGGCTCCAAATCACAACAAATCATCTCAACACACAGTAAGATTAAGATTAAGATTATAGAGTTATAGGAAACAGTGGAGAGAAAAACAGACAATGATCCACATACACAGTGAAATGTCTGGAGGCTCCGAGCTTCTGATGAATTCATGTGTACCTGCGTTCACACACAGGTACAGATATATGCATTAAATGCTATGAGGAATGGATCACAGGCTCTGGGGAACGTGTGTGAGAATCTCTGCACAGCAAATGTTCACAGAACAAATAGAGGAAACCAGCCGGTGCTGCTCTGCTGCAGTGATTCTCACTGAACAGCTTCAGCAAACAGGAGCATCTCAGGCTGCAGGTTATTGATTGATCAGAGCGTCTGACCTCCTCTGATTAGTTAGAAGAAAACGCCTTGTGAAGGGTTAGGGTTAGGAAAATCCTCAACAGGTTTAGTTGTTATTCCCAAGAACGATCGTGTATTTTTTAAAACATTAATTTAACAATTTATTACAAACTGTTGTATTTTAATTAAATATTATTATTACTGCTCTGTAATTCCTGCAGATTGGATGGAAACACAGCGTCGTCTGTCTGTGTTAGAGTTTCATTATGTTCCTTCTTGTTCACAGTTTAAAACCCTGAAACCATTTCACCTGCTCTGGACGACATCAGATAAAAACCTGAAGTGTAGACGAGGAAACCAGTGTGTGACGTGATGGACGAGGTTCAGAGACGAGCCCAGACACAGTCGAGGCTGACGGACAGGTTCTACCTGCAGAACGACGGGGACAAGCAGGAATAACAGTGAAGGTCAGTGAAGGTCAGTGAAGGTCACTGGGTCATATCACAACAAATAAGCATCGTAACATGTTGTGTTTTTGAACTTTCAAATGTTTTATTGATTTTTTTTATTATTAATGTACAAAAACCTTTTTTATTGTTTATTAACACATTAAATTGTGTTTTTTAAATTCTCCATATTAAAGTTTCCTACATCTCTAACGTCATTAAAGGGGCGGTGCCCTCTCACCTGCTGTGAGGTCACAGGTCAGGTGTACACAGGAAGTGAGTGTGTGGTGTGCAGCTTTGCTAACGAGGCTCCTGGAGCAGGTAAAGGTGAGCTGCTCTAAAACCGACACACCTGAACACACGATACAGACATTTTCAGATTCACGGTGATTTTTACCTTTGTGAGCATCAAATTATCTCCGAGAATCATTTAAATAAATTTAAACAAACCGACAAAAAAACGCTCTTTACTGCAGAACTGGCTTGAGAACAGTGACGATTTTACGTTTTCTCTTGTATAAAAATATTTAAAGATAGTTTACTTAATATACATTTACACGTAGAAAAGAGAAACTAACAACAGTTAATTCGGCGAATTTACTTTTACAACATGTTTCCAAATATTGATAGAAACTGTCCTGTGTTAGCTAGCTAGCTAATGTTATTGAAAGGCTAGTTAGCAGATTACAGGAGATGCTAAAACATTAGCTTAACAACTAAACAACATGTTTGTGGCAGTAAAATAATATTTAGTTTAAAATCTGAGAATTATTAAGTTCTAAGATTTTACTTTAACAATTCCTGTTGTTTTAATGTTTGTTTCCATCTAAAAGTGCCAGTTTCTCCTCTACAGGTCACGAAACTATAAAATAATTTATATATAATTAAGATTAGTTTCTTTATTTATTAGTATTATTATTTTTAGTTACAGTCACTGAAGTTTTAAAAAAGTAATTTAAATTTAAATAATCTGAAAAATAAAATAATTTAGGTTTCACTTTTTTTATTTTTGTGACTTTGGTGACTGTGTTTTTGATTAATTATTAAATTTATCAAACCCAAAAATAATAAATAACTTTTAAATTTTACAGGTCCCATAGTAAGAAATATAATATACAGAGTTTACTATTAGGGAAACGACTTGCTCGTTATATTTAAATAATTAACTTGATTTAGTGATAAATTGTTCATAAGCAGATTTCAATTAAAGGACAAAATATCTGTAAGTCACATTTTAGTTTATTTGAATTTTATTAGTGTCCATTAATCTAAACAAAGTGAAAACATCTTTTTTTAAATAGATTGTTGATTAATTAAACTTGGGTTCTGTGATATAAAGCAGCATTTTCTTCTTTTCTCTTTTTTTACCAAACTTTTTGGAAACATCCAGCTCAATGTTTTAATATTGAGCTTATTTTAAAATAAAGCATCACCTAAATTTCTCATCATCATTGTTATTATTAGTCTGTAAACTGGGACCTGTGATGATTTTTAACTGTAATATTTATTTTTGGTTTAAATTCATCTAAACATCCACGTTTCATAGAGTAAAACTGATTCTGGAACATCCTCTTAACTTTTCCTCTGTTCTTTGCATGTGAAAGGAAACAGCTGCTTCACATCTGGAGCTGATGAAGAGACGCTTCTGTCATTTGGTGAGTTCAAGTCTTCACTCAGATTTTTATCCTGACAAACAAACAGAGGTCAGAGGTCAGAGGTTGTGCGTTGACTGAAATGAGCTTTAATGACTCGGTTCTCGCTGCTCTGAAGATGTTTGTGCTTCGTTTCGCTCCGACAGAGACGAGTTCAATATGTTTCTCCACATCTGGATCTGTCATAGAGACGGAACTGCAGGTGATTGTTTCGACGTGAGCTTGACATCGTTTGTTTTTCTGTTTTTTTAATTATGCGTCTTTTTAATAGTTTAGTTTTTCCTTTGTCTCTGTAGTAATTTCGCATCTTTTAAGTACTTTTATGACTTGTTTTCGTAGCTTTGTGTTTTTTGTAGTTCTTATTCGTCTCTTTTTAGTAATTTTGTGGCTCTGTTGTACTTTATTCTCTTTGTTTTAGTCTATTTTTAGTTTCTTTGTTGTAGTTTTATGAGTTTGTATTATTTAATTCTCCTTCTATTTGTGTGTTTGTAGTACTCCTTTTGGTAATATAGTACATTTTACTAGTTGTACATCTTTTTAATAGTTTTAGTACTTTCTAGTAGCTTTGTGTCTCTTTCTAATCATTGTGTCTTTGTAGTACTTTTTGTCTTTTTAGTAATTGGTGATACTTTTGTCCCTCCTCTTTTGTAGTAATTGTATCTCCTTGGAGAAGTTGTACTTCTTTGAATCTCGGGCTTTGTGGTACTTTATTCTCTTTCTGCGAGTGTGTGTTTGTGGTCTGTTAGGCCGGTTCAGTCCTTCATGTGTCCTTTTGACAGAAATAATAGAACATGGAGGAATTTTGATGTTTGAACACCTAAACTTTGTTTTATTTACAAGAAGAATTAACAGAGAAACAGGATGAAACATCTATTTTTATTTATCACGAGTGAAACTGTTCAGTATAAATATTCATACATCTGAAAACACCCACACTACATATTTGTTCCTTTGTGGTTTTTACACATCATTTAGTTTTTCTCCACCAAAGATTGTTCATGCAGATAATCAGGCTCTAATGAAGCAGCACACACACACACACAGCTGTGTGCTTGTCTGCAAAGTGTTTTTCAAATGATTCAAAACTAATCACATATCTAATAAATCACAATTTGAATCAATTTGACAGCGACAGCATCAAGTGAGGAGAGTTTAATTGTTCATTAGATGTGATGGAAAAGAAACAACTCCAGAAAAACTTCCTGGAGATTCAGAACCACACAGAGCCGCAGCAGAGTCGAACACTGGACCGAACTCCATCCAGAGTCCGAACAGGTCGGATCAGTAGTTTTTTCCTCTGTGTTTTGGCTTTTTGTCCACGTTGACTGACTTTAGATCCTGTTAAACAGAAACTCGTTTTGATTCTGGTGTAGAAGACGTGTTCATGTGTGATGGTGGACGGAAACAAACCAGCTGCTAACTGGACTTTTTACTTCTCTGTCACTGTTTCACTCACAGATGGGAGAATGTGCTGTAGAAGCAAAGAACACACGTTGTTCTGTAGTTAATAAACTGAACAGTGTTTTGCTATTTGTCCCTTTAACTTCCTTATAAACTGTTCAGAACCATTAAACTGGTTCTTATCAAATATTTTGATCTAAAATGTTAATTACAAATTCCCGAAGGTGCAGCTGTGGTGGTCGTTACAAACACTTGACTTCACACTTGTCTTTGTTTTCAGGTGAAGCTGTTCCACTGAAGCACTGAAGAAAACGAGCTGAAGTCGTTCTCACACTGAACCAAACTCCAGGTAACTTTCATCCATTTTAAGTCTGAAACTTATCTGAGTACAGATGAGTTACTTCTTCACTCTATAAACAGCAGGTTTAGGTTTATGTTGCTGTTAGGGCTCCATCGTTAGTGTTAACAGTTTGTCACTGTAAAGGGCGACTTGTTGATTTTCAGTTTCATTCCTGTGGTTCTAGTTTGGAGAATAAACAGTCGCTTCAGAAATTATCCACACAGCTTCGCTTTCTGCACATTTTACTGTTCTAAATGTATTTTAAAATGTGGGACTTTGTATATAAGTAATATTTTAAACATTGCAGCTGCATCTTTTTCTATTTTAGAATAAATTTATGGTGCATTATATTAAACTAAACTTTCTGACACCTACATATTAAAAATCCCCGAACTAGAACCACAGCAAGTGAGTTTAAAAATGTGTGAATTCTCCCTTTAACTTTAAGTGTTGTTGATAAAACATGAAGTCAACAGTAGAAGAGACCGTTTGCTCTAAGAGATTCATTTATTTTCTAGTTTTACAACATGTTGGTCCTCAGGAACAGCAGACATCCAATAATAACAGACAGTTGGTGCATAGTTACCAGTTCACAGTATTTAGTAATGTAAACAAAACGTTACAGCTTTATCGCCGTCGGAAGAAAGAACACGAAACAGGTTCTAAACACAGAATAAAGTAACAGTGAAATGTGTCGCAGCTCGTTTCCAGCGCGGCGTACGATCATCAGAGGAGACGGTGAGAGTAAAACCACCTTATGTAGACTGCAGCTTTGATTATACAGATGTTTGAGGCAGAAATGATTGTAGCTCCAGTAGTAAAAGAAAAAGGTAAATTATGACCAGTTCTGATCCTGTTCTGATTACTGTTAATCTCAAATGTGCAGAACACAGAACATTAGTTCATTAGTAATTAAACCTGTTTTCAGACTCTGCCATAAAAACAACAGTATAATTAAAACTTAGATCCACTGTAAACAAACTGAAGTCGTTCTCACAGTTTTAGAGCAAAAGAAAGTGAAACGTGACTGAGAAGATTTCATCTGACAGTAATCAGGAGTAAAGGCCGCTTGTCTTCTTATTTTGGGTTTTTAGCTCAGAGACGCTGTGGGAGGAAAAAGAAAAGGTTAAAATAGAAAAAGGTTCGTTAGACTGAACGAGTCGCGTTGTTTTACTGTCAATTTAATTAGAGGTCAAAGGACATTATTTATCTGACGGCTGTGAAATATAAAGCTAGTTAGCACCAGTTAGCTTAGCATAAATATCCACCTACCAACATCTCTAAGGTTTCCTAGTTTTCCTGGAGAAGCTGAACACACCTGATCCAGGTAACTAGTAGCGTTACAGGATTGGACCCTGTTCTAGACAGTTTCCAGTGTCTGTGCTGCTCTAACTGTCTGACTCCTGTAATGTTGAGTGAAAACCTACTTACCCAGGTTTAATCAGTAAAGATCCTCCTTTTGGTGGATTTCTTTTTCTGGAAACAAAACAGAAATGTACTTTTGTTACGGAGACTCGTTAACACCAACAGATATAGAACAGATTATACTGTTTATACCGTTCAATCTGAGTCAACAGCATTTTTCTTGTGGTCTATTTATATGGAAACATACAACAACACAGAACTGATGTTGTGTTTATGACTTAATATTTACTATTTAATATTTATAGATACAAAATGTGTCTCACTCTGTTCGAACAGTGGTTCTTAAAACTGGGCTATGAGATTAATAAATAACAATAACTGTCCATCCTCTGAGGTGTAAAGGAAACAGCTGCTGTCAATGTGTTTCTGCACATTTGTTAAATGACAATCAAAGTGATGAATAACAGGATGTGTAGGTCGTCGTACCGTAGGAGCTGGTGTAGAAGTGTTGACTTCAGGTTCAGGTTCAGGTTCGTCCAGTTTCTCTCTCGGTCTCTTCTTCTCTGTAAACATCAGGAAGTTAGTACTGTATCTGTCAGAACCTCTTATTGTCAGTTTTATTCTCGTATCAGTTTCTTACTCTTTTTCTTTGCAGCTCGTTCTTGGTTCGTGGCGACAGGAGTCGAATCGTCCGTCGTCTTCATTTTCTTCTTCGGTGGTTTGTTGGGCAGCGGAGTTGAGACAACTTCTGGAAACTCGGCGCTCAGGTCGCTCACCACGCCGCTCTCATCTTCCTCCTTCACCTTCTTCTTCTTCTTCCGCTTCGGAGGGTTGTTTTCCTTGGAGGAGCTCTCCTCCTGTTCACAGTTCATCTTTTTCTTCTTCTTTGGTGTGTGGTCCTCCGGGGTGGGGTCAGGTTTGCGTCTTTTGGTTGGTTCTGGCTGAAGCGTTTCCTCCGTTGCCTCTTGGATCCGTTTTTGTCTGAAAAACAGTCAAACTGGTGAATTTCTAATTATTCACACACAGAAACTGAATGTGTTTTTCAGGTGTCCTGAAACCAACTGGAGTCAATTCTCCAGCCTCTGGGACACTCTGAGCTCCCAGCGCACATGAATGCAACATCCACCTCGTTGGACTCTTCTCATTCACAGCGAACATGAAGGAGGAGACCAGAGCTGAATCCTCCCTGACTGAGGGGGTTTCTTCATGAATGAACTTTGTACAACGAAACGTTGGGTTAACAACATAAACAAGTTTCTGCTGTTGTTGATTCAAAGCAGGCTTTATTTAATACGCCCCAACAGTCATACGCTGGATCACATCTTATACAAGATGAAGCATTGATTTCTGACAGTGGGACACAATCAAACTCACACTCAGGCTCCATGTTGTAGTTACAGTAAGAGAATCCCCAGTTTAAGTCCTATTCAACGTGTACCTAAGTAGTTTTCACGTCACTTTCTTCTTCTACTAAATTTTAAGTAGCTACAACATGGCCGCCTCATGTAGACTGTGCTGAAGATGTGATGCTGTGTACGACCCCCTACATACTGTACCTGCTGTTTGTCATCTCAACATTAATCTCTGTTGAGCAAAGGTGGAAGTTAAGGAGGAAGAAATGATTTTAGGATTAGACTCTCGTCTTATTGCATAAACTACAGGAAGTTACTCTTTAAACTACAGTACGAGGACTAAAATAATAATTTAACACTTAATGAACAGCTCACTCACTTCTTTCTTGTTGTGGTTTCAGTCGTTCCTCCAGAGTTGTTGTTGTTCTTCGTCTTCCTCCTCCTCCTCATCGTCTCCTCCTGCTTGTGGAGCCTCAGCCTCTTCTTCAGGCTCAGCTTCTTCCTGAGACGGTGTTTCTTTTTGGCCGAGCAGGGCTGAGAGGAGCCGCCGTCTGCAGGAGCACAGAAAGAATTCAAGTTGTGTTGAAGTGTTTTGTGTACTTCGTCTGAATTAAACTGTTCTTCTCTGCCTCTACCTGTGACGTCCAGTTCCTTTGCTGTGTCTTCGTTGCCCTCTACTGGTTGTTCATCAGACTGCAGCTCCGTCTCTCGTCCTTTATTCTTCCTCTTTTTCTTCTTTCTCTTCTCCCCTGCACTCTCAGTATTCTCACTATTCTCCTCCTTTGCTGCTTCGCCCTCCTCCTGCTCCACTTTAGCCTTCTTTTTCTTCTTAACTGTAATTTCTGGAGGAGTTACTGTCACTTCCTCTCTCTCCCTCTTTCTTTTCTTGGCCTTCTTCTTCTTCTCTGTTGAAGCTACCTGAGACGTGTCCTCCTCTTCCACCTCCTTCTCTTCCACCTCTTCCTCCTGCTTCCTCTTTTTCTCGCTCCTTTTCTTCTTGGACGTTAGAGGAGTGTCACTCGGTGCCTCTGGGGTGAATGTGTCTGCAGCTGGAGTCTCCGTTTCCTTCTTGCTCCTCTTTTTCTTCTTCTTTGGACTTTTGCAGGACTCTGCAGCCTCCTCGGGGAGCAGCTGGCTGTTGTCTTGCTCGGCTGTTTCAACGTGTTCGACTCGGATGTTGAGCACGATGTCCTCTGGGTCTGCAGCTGACACAGTCCCATTCTCTAGAAACACAGAAAGACGCTTTAAACATGGTTCTGAAAACATGAAGGGACGCGATGTTTGTAGTGTCACTCTGGTCCTGAGAGATTATTGTTTGTTTTGGGAAGAGCAATAGTTTTCCAGAAATCCAAAAGTGACGACACCACAACCAACTTAAAACATCAAATCTCTGAATCCACAAAACCAAAGATTTAAAAAGCAAAAACACTTAACTACATTATAATTACAAACATCTGCTCCATGTGCAGTTTATACTACTGTTTTGGAAATATGATTAAAAATATGATTTGCATCACGTTGTGTTTTACCAGTGTCGGCGTGGAGGTCGTCGGTCGATGTCTGCGTCTGCTCCTCAGGCGTCAGTGTGGATGTGAGGTCACTGCCCTGAATCAAAACATTCACAAACCCATCACCACTTTCTGTTCATGTTCTTATTATCTCCGTTTTCCATTCTTGTTCCGTTAGTCGACAACATCAAATCTAATTTTCGTACCTTGGAATCCTCCAGTCTTTCTTCCTGCTCTTCGTCTTCTTCTGGATTTTCAGAGTCTGGAACTGAAAAAGAGACAAACACCACTGACGTTAGTGTTTCTAATAAGAGAATCTACCACAGATCATTAATCCTTACTGAGGAAACCAGCAACTAGACGAGGCCAAGCTGGGTTTTATTAAATATAATAACGATGGAGATGTGGTTTCTTTTCTGACTGACTGAGCAGCAGCTCAGCGAACAGGATATGATTTAGTTACATATAAATCCAACATGGTGCCATGAAATTAATGATCCATGAAAACTACTACATTCAACAACATGATTTTCCGACTTCTTTAAGCCTGTTGTGTTTTTTGTTTTATAGCTTGATGATCAGTCCGTACTAACAGCTGTTTAGTCCACTGTGCTCCTCCCTCTCCCTGCTCTGCTCTGCTACACCCTGCACTTCGGGTAATCATCATGAAATAACAATAAATGAGAACCTCTAAAACCAAACCAGTGAAACAGTGGTTACCACATTAGGAGCTAATATCATCTAATAAAATAAGTTATATAACAGACCTTTATCTAAACTGCAGAGCTGACGGTGTTTATCTTTTTCAGTGACTTGTTAAAATGTGTTATATTATTCGTTATTAGCTTTGCAGCAGCCTCCTGCTCATCTTTACTGTAAAGATCTGACACAGAAGAGTTCCAATGCTTCAGTTAAATAATGTTAAAAAAGTCAAAATGTCAATGTCAAATATCAAATTTAGCTTCTGCACCAGTCAAGAGTTCATTTAACGCACTCGGGTAAATGAGGCGACTAATTCGGAGACTCGTCATCGCTGCACTTTGCTTAACGAGCTCCGACAAGCTGAACAAACCGCTGTGAGAAGTGAAACAAGTGACTGACGTCGTGGAAAATGAAGCTGCCAGAGTCGTTTCTCTGAGCTCTGGCAGTCGTCCGTCAAAACGTTTTAAAGATGAGGTGTTCAACTTCATGTCTTACTTTCTTTTCTGTTCCCACTTCTGTACAAATAAAATAATCTAAAGGTTCTGCTCTCGGACACACACAAAGCTGCCCAACAATAATTCCAGTGTGAAATTAGAGAAAAACGTAACAAAGAGCATTTTAAAATTTCAGATTTTTAACTTCAGTTCAATCAAATCTCAAATCTTTTCCTCGCTTTAATGCAAACTAACATCCAGAGTAACTGGGACACTGAAAATCTAAACTGACCTCACTGAATGATGGAAACATTTTCACATCTGTCCTTCAAACGGACCTCGATGGTGACCTGACTCGTTTTAAGGCTTTAGCTGCTGCAGCTAACTCAGCTCATCGCGGTATATATATAAAGCTTTTTTGCTTTATTTGTTTTATGTGAAGATAAATTAACATCTTGATGTTTGGCGACACAAAGACAGAAATGTGGTCTCACGCTAGCAGGACTGAGGTCTGCTGGTCTTAAAGCAGCCGCTCTGAGCTCTGAACAGTTTCTTCTCGACAGCGTGTGAATCTTATCGGCACAGTGAGAAACAGACAGTGAAGATGCCACACATAACAACCTGGTTATCAAACTCCTATTGGGTGTTGGTACCTGCAGGAGGCGGGGCTTCTCTCTCGGCCGGATGGTCACTGGTCTCCTGAGCTGTCAGGTGTGAGGTGCTGGACTCGGGCTGGGTTTGCTGCTGCAGGAGTCAACAGGTCAACAACAGTCTCCAACAGCAGACACACACACAGTTTCTCTGATGTTTCTACTTTTTCCTCCTTCTAGTCAGTGAACAACAAAAACCTCGTTAAAAGGTTTTTTCCTCCATTAGAATTCAGAACACTCAGCAAAGTCGCCTCAGGTGAGTGCACTCACAAAAACAAAACCTTTAGTTTGTTACAGCTCTGGCTCCTTAAATAACTGTGATTACAGTCAGTGTGCTCATAAAAGACTGAGAGACAAAAGAGAACTGAGGGATTACTTCATCTTCATCGTAATTAAGCAGCTCGTTTTTCTGCTGATGCATGAATTTCGATTATTTAATTGTTCAATTATTCATAATTTATATGTTTATAGGTTTAAATGTTTAAATCTCAGCATTCACTGAAAGTTTTCTTACAAAAAGGAAACAAAACCGTTTAACAGCTGCCACTTTCACACCTTCGCAGCACGGCCTTCCTCGTCTTCCTCGTCTTCTTCATCCTGAGTGCAGAGAGCTGAGGCCTCTGTTTGAGTGACGGCTGTCTGTCCTGAACCAGAGGTTTCATCTGCGACATCTGAGGGATCCGTGGTTTCTTCTGGCTCCTAATGACAGAAAACAGGACAGAAAAGTGGTCGGTTTAGTCTGAACGGTGCTGAATCGAACCATTTAACCCCCTGTCAGAGTATTGTGGTCATGTTTAATCCCAAACCATCCAACAGAAACAGACTCGCTGCAGCGTTTCCTTCTGGAAGCTCAACAACACAAACAATTCACTTCAGCCTGTCAAAACCTTTTGAGAAATAAGTTCCACATGTGTGGAGGATGATCTGAGGGGACGGAGGCTCGACGGAGCCAGGAACCAGCAGCTACTCTCGTTTTTACTTCTTCCCTTCATTAGAATTTCGTGGAGACGACTCAGCAGCTATTCAAAAACACAGTGGGTCACAAAATGCAGTATGTGGTCACATGATCTCAGGATGAGGACGGTGAAATCATCAAACTGATAAAAACTGAAGCAGCACTGAGAAGTAAACACGTTCCTGAGAGGCAGGAACTTGCAGAACCACATACTCAGATCCAGCCTCGGGTCACTAACCTGCTTCGGCTCGTCGGCGTCGTCCTTTTCATTTTCCTCCCTCTTCTCCCCGTCTAAGCTGGAGGCCTCGGGTGATTCAGGGGTCTGTGGTCGATGCTCAGCCTGATCAGAGGAATCATTCTGGGCGGTTTCTACCACGTCTTCAGAGTCGGAGCTGCAGCGTTCTGCTGTGGTAGACGCCTCGGCCTCAACCGACACTTCAGCAGGAGTTGACTGTAAAATATGTACATGCAGATTTCCCAATGTGGCAAACAGATGTACTCATGCTACACGTCCTCTTTTCTCAGCGCTGAACTCAAGACACGTGAATGAGTTCAGCAGCTATTTACCATCATTTATAAACTGATTCTAAGCAGGTTTTAGTCTGTAGCGTGTTCACACTGGAAGATTTAATACACAATACGTTGATCAATACGTGATAAACTATAGTTTATGATTTAATAAATATTGGTCCTTCACTCCTCTTCTCGCTGATTTCTGGTTCTGGTTTTATATAGAAAAACAAAAAACAACAACCATATGAGCAGCAAGTATATTTATAAAAAATCTAAAAAATAGACACTAAAAAGTTTAAATATCTGTAAATAAATAGAAATACAAACTGTTTTTGGCAGATTATATTAATCTTATATTTCTGTTCAGCAGAAACATGTTTGTCATGTTAGAAATCCGTGTGCTGCACCGAGCGAAGTAGACAAAGACACAAACCACAGCGAAGCCTCAACACAGTCGCACACACACAGTTTGTCCCTGAAGATTAGCGCCCTGTCACGCACACAGTTTCTGTCCAAACAGCATTATCTCCTGCATCACTGGGCCGACATAAAAGCACAGAGTCAACACTTGGACACACACAGGAGGTAACGACAGAGGAAACCAACACTAACAGATCCGAACAGAGGAGAACACATCAGATGAATCTTCTAACAACACTGGAGCTACTGTTCTCACATCAGCACATTATTACAGTCACTGGACACAAGTTATGCACATTTCATTCCATCAGTTTAAAGTATTTCTGTTTCTCGTACCGTGTGTTTCAGGAAACATCAGAGGTAAATCACCTTTAGAGAACGTGATGTGGATGTGTTGAATTAATATTTATATGCAAATGGAAAAACTGTTCATCAGTTTAGGGGAAATAATTATTAAACTCACACAAAGTCTAGACACTAATTCACAGTATCTGGGTAGAAATAGTTTGTCTGAACACTGATCGTGTGATTCAATTACTCCGAGTAGCGTCCGCCTCCTCATATCTACACTCCTCCATCAAATCTTAGCCAAACAAAACACAAAGAATAAAGGCAAACCCCAGGTGGACACAGGTAAATACAGGTAAACACAGGTGGACACAGGTGGACACAGGTGGACACAGGTAAACACAGGTAAACACAGGTGGACACAGGTAAACACAGGTGGACACAGGTAAACACAGGTGGACACAGGTAAACACAGGTGGACACAGGTGGACACAGGTAAACACAGGTGGACACAGGTAAACACAGGTGGACACAGGTGGACACAGGTGGACAGTATCATCCTTCTCAGGAGCAGCTCCCAGCTCTTTAAGGGCCTGATTACCTGCTGAACAGTGGCAGGAACAACATTTATGTGTGTACCTGTCAGTACAGTGTACTCAGACCTGTATACTCATCTCACCTCTTGCTCAGTTCTCGTTTTCTCCTCTTCGCCGTCGCAGCGCTCGTTGTCCAAGCTTGTTGTCTTGGTTTGACCTGCGTTGTCCAGCTGCTCGGAGACGTTCTCGGCTTCCTCCTCCACACAGGGGAGCGCTGCACGGGACGACTCCACCACATCTGTGTTGGACTCTGAAAGAGTAAAACAAAGAATATTAAGTTTTAAATCAGAGTCACTCACTGGTTCCAACACTGAAACTACAGGTGCAAAATAATTTATAATATGTGTAGAAATCACACAGAAGCTCAGTCTCTTGTGTTTCCAGTCATTTCTGAGACGTAGTGTTAACGAGAAGAGGACAACGGGTCAGTTCATGTTCAAGTCCAAGTTGAAACTTGGGCTAAATGTAAAAGAATTGAAATATTATACTTTGTATAGTATTAAAGGAATTCAGAAGAAGGACGAACAGCCTGAAAATAAAACCAGAGATTTCTCCGGGTACGGTGGGGGTTTTTACCACCTCACACTTAAACCCTAAAAAGGTTTGACCAGACAGGATGTATTAAAAAACAAGTGTAAACGATCTGGGACAGATGCATAAAAGCAGCACTATTAAGACAGGCAGATAAAATATAAAGATTAGTGCTACGACTATTTGAACTGTTTCATCTGTAAAATCAAATTATTCTTAAAACTATTTCAGACTTACTGAAATTAGACATTTAGCTCAATTATCACAGATGTGACTGGTTACCTTTCTAAAATCAGTTCTTCTACCAAACCTGATGTTTAAATCTAGATTTACCAAGTGAAGGTTTGTGATCCACTTCTTCTTCTTCTGTGATGTCAGAGGACTTGACGTCTGCACGCTCTTCCTCTTCTTCACTGGTGGCAGGTTCTGCTTTGATGCTCTTTTCCTTTAAAGTGGTGGAGGCTTCGGTTTCCTCCTTGGCGTGTTGGGCCAAAGAGCAAAGTCTGCAACACACACACAAACACACTTTATTTATTTATTGAAGGTTTTAACTGTACAATATAATAATAAATGAGGAGGGGGAATCTAAACGGAGCACGTTTGTAATTCTAAATAGTGTTTAATCTGAGGAAATGTGGAATAAATAAGTCTGAAACTAAAAGGCAAAGCAGAGTGGTTTTAAAGTGCACAGGTCCAGCAACATGTTTGAAGAGATGTTTTCATCCGTCAGACTGTTTTCACTTCGTGCCCCCGGATGCAGCAGGATTTTCAGATGGTTGCTGTTCACTTCAGATTACCTGGATTACCTGGAAGATGATCCAGGTAATCTGAAGTGGTTTATAGGATGGTTTTAGCTCCAGGTCCATCTACAGCACCAGACTGTCCCACATCTATACAACATGCTGCTTTAAAGCAGGTTTTCAGTAAATGGTGTGAATCAATCTACAGATATATACAGATACTTTTTACCACAATGCAACACACAGAGGACATGGAGGAGCTGCTAACAGCTGGAAAAAATTCAAAGTGGTGTTGAACTAGGTCTTGAATGATTTTAAAAAACATAAATAAGTCTTCAGTTTTAAGATGTATTGATCCTGTTTGACGTGTTCATCACGTTTTTCCTACAAACTGATTCAACAGAAAACAACACTTCATTGATTTAGTGAATTATAAATAGTAATATAGTAAATTTAAATATGTTTTCATACTATACCCAATATAATAATTTAATTTACTATATATTATTCAGATTGGTATAAAGTCACATACTCTGAGCACGTCCTCTAATGTCTGATGATAATTATTATAAAGACATTAATCTCACTAAATGTGACACGTCCTTTATGATTTAATTATTTTCACAGTATTCAAACACTGTGTTGAATGAGTAATACATGTTTTGCCTGGACAAGTTTTCAACAGCTCCAGATTGTTTCTCATGTAGTCGCTTCGCATCACGATTAGGACAAAAACAGCCAGAGGAAAAGATTCTGACAAAAAACTGATGAGAAGGAAAAAATCAGCTGGTCATGAAAACATCAGACGAGCTTCAACAACAGAAAAGATTAACTCCAGCTCATCGCTTCCTAAAACGAAAAATATCACTTCTCAAACACAGAGGACAAGAGGACGGACGTCAGGGGACTGTTTTATTATTAAATATGACGCCGTTCTTCTAATTGTTTTACTTCACAAACCGCAGTAGAAACTCAGACAGACGCTGAGGTCATTCATTCAGAGATCTGCTGCTCAGTGAATCACATCCTGCTCCGGTCGTGTTTCTCTGGATTGTGCTGATTAATAGGATTTAAAAAAAAAAAAAAACACTGGAAATAAACATGTGTGAAAAAACCCTGAAGTGATAAACATTCAGAGGAAGAAGTGAGACGTCCTGTAATAAACAACATGTGAGACTTACTTCATCCAGCCGGTGTAGATCTCATGTAGACTGGAGCTGTCTTCAGGCGTCTCCACCTGCAAACACACAAATACAGAGTCTGTGAATGGAAACGTCCAAACGTTCAGCTCGGAGCTGTGAGTGGAATAAAGAGATGACGGAGACAGAAAAGAGGAGATTACTGAGAATCTGCTCATTTCCTGTGTCGTGTCAGGAATGCAGCCACTTTGATGCCGGCGCTCCACAAAACGAATCCATGCAGCAACATAAAGAACCAAGTGGTACGAGAGCGAGTGGAGAGAAGTTTCCAGCATTTTTAATTTTATTGATTCTTCCTAAAACTCTGCCAGTTAAATTCTGAGCATAATATTTTTAGCCTGTGAGTGAAATCAGAACCCGGGGACCGACCACAGCTCAGGTTTCTCTGTGGCAGCTGTAAGAAATTAAACTGTTGTTATTTTTCTGCACAGTGATGTTAAACACACAACACTTCTCCAGATGAATAGAGAACAGAGACTTTAACAATCAGTCTGTTCAGACTTTCCAGCTTCTACTCACGCTGAGGAGTGTGCAACACATTTTACAGCACTGACTGGAAACGTGGGCTGAAACTAATAATTACTGTTATTAATTCATCTGCTGAACATGTTTACAGTGAATAAAGCAGCTGTCTGCTCCAAACTGTGAGAAAATCAGTCCTTCAGAAACATCCCATGGTAGACTAATAATACATATAATTAATTCTTTTTTATTCATTAATATTCTGATGATCAACTTATTTTATTAAGTGCCACCTGCAGCCTCTGAGTAATAACCACCACCTTTCCCAGGTGAATCCTAGTTTGTGATGGGGTTTAGGAGGTGGAGGAGCTGCAGCAGCAGCAGCAGCAGGCCTCGTTTCACAGCCTGCAGCTGCTCCAACATGTTTCTCATGTGCTTCAAAACACGAACCTGCAGCTTCCTCTGCTAAAATCACATTTCTATTTCATCCATGGGATTATATAACACGCACAACGCGCATGTCTGCTACAGAAATAGCATCAGAAACACCAACATTATTAAAAACAGCAGCAATTATCGAAGCAGAACCTGGTCGTGTGGGTTCTGGTTCTAATCCGACGATACTTAACGAACCGGACCAAACTTTGTACCTGAGCGACGTGTTTCTCCAGAACCTTGGCAGCTTTGTGGAAGCCGTTCACCTTCAGGTGCTGGTAGATTAAGAACAGCAGCGCGTCGTCGTCCTCTGAAGCCATGTCTGAACGGAACCGACCGACTGGACCGGGACACGAGCTGAAAACAGAACAATCGTCAAGTTACTGACACTTCACTTCATGCTCGACATTCAGCGTGCGCTCATGCGCGCTGACGACGCCCCCCTCGAAATGCAACACGGGAAGTGGAGTCGTCCGAGGGAGGCGTGGACTACAAAAACGGAAACGAGTTTTATAGAATCATAGTTTTATTACTGCAAAAAAGTGAATTACTTCATAAATGAGGCAAAAAATATAAAATGTTTATTTTTCTATCCCTCAGTCAGATAATTTTTATTAATGTATTAAAAAGCAGTGAAGCACATAGAATTATTTATATCATCATATAACATATATATTTCTATATATTTCTTATTGTAAAAAAACACTTTGAAGTAAATGTCTCTTTAATTAAGTGCAAATCGTGTTTAAAATAATGTTCACTTATTAAATTATACATTCACACTAATAAATGTATTTTTATTATTTAATAATAATTTATTAGTCATTTGTGATTAGTCATTAGATTGTTATTCCATTAAAAGTAGGTGCTATAAAGATATATACCTGTTTTACTTGGATTGGCATATTCTTGATTTACAAAAAAAGAAAAACCCCACTGTGTCTTTTAATGTCTGTTTTTTAACTATCAACAACCTAAACTGTACAATATACAGTTCTAGTTTCACATCGTTCATAATTTGGATTAAGACATTAACAGACAGATTAACACTGACTGAAGTATTCTGTTCTCATATCATAATCTTTGTTTTAATGGCATAAATGAGCTTCCATAGAGTTAATTAATGAAACGTCTCAAAGTCTTTTCACTGAAATGTGAATAAAGACATTAAACATTTAAGAGCTATAATAGTGTGTATTATGGATGAACCACTGTTTCTCTTCTTAAGAAGCTACAACAGTGTCTGGCAGCATTCCTTAGTGTACTGCTCACTGCCAGTGAATAATCCCCTAATAAATCACACACCACCATTTTCACCGCTTTCTTTGGTGGAAACTTGGAGCAGGACATAAAACCAGCTGGGACGCTCTCTAACAGAGTCAGGAGATGTTTGGATGTTCTGAATGGAGACGAATGACCTGGACTAACAAAAGTCAGAAGAAGTGGAGGAGACTTTAAAGCACTGGGTCAAGATACAGTTTCCCATTTTAATTTTAATTCAAGGTATTTTACACTGTCCCATTAATTTATCCATTTATCCCTCCCTCCATCCGTCCATCATCAGTAGCAACAGGACTTCTGCTCATGACTTTCTAAATAAAAGCACGCAGTGAAGAACGACCTACATTTAAAAGGCCAAAACTCCCATTAAGTAGTAAAAATAAGCAAATAATCAAATATAAATATAAATAATCAAAATACTGCGTATCAGTGGAGATTTCATGTGATATAATCTGTTTTCTATTTTTACTTCATATTCATCATATTTCTGCCAGGTTACTTAAAACCATGTTCCTTATAATATGAGGATAATAATGTGATATCTGCACATTTTACATAGAGTTTACAAAAACAACATTTACAGGGGAGCACAAGATTTCTTTAACTGCACACTTGACTTATACGGTTGAAGGTCTTGTCATGTCTCTGTAGGACTTACTTGGGTAAATCTGAAACACTTTAATATCACATAGAATACATTATAATACCTGTTGTATCTACCTCCTTTAACCTCAACTAAAACTAAAAATCTCTCATTTCTTTGTTTTTAATCAGATGTTTCAAATCTCTCTTTATTTATTTTACACCTTTGCCTGTTCACTACTGCAGTAATCTGAATTTCCCACAGGGGCTCAATGAAGTATTTAAGATTATTTTCACAATAGATTAAGCTGCTGAGGATCTGAGGATGTGGACCAGAGAAGGTTTCACAGTTTTCTTTTATAATGTTCCACTTCCATGAATGCATGATGAGGAAACGCTGTGCATTCTACTAATTAGTGATTTTACTGATTAACCCCCCAGGTTTCCTTCATGCTGATTCTTTCTGGCTCCTTGCTGCATGTTTGCATCTGCAGGCTGCATAAAGAAATTCCTGCTGGTGTGTGAGGTTCCAGCCGGCTGCAGACCGGCTGCAGACCCACGGCTCGGTGTTCAGTTAGTTAAGATGTCAACACACTGAAAACACAGCGAACAGTAAAGTCGTTAATACCTTTAATGACGTTTAACGACCTGTTTCACCGACCGGAGGCTCCATCACAGTTTTTCCTTGTGTCAAGTTACACGAAGAAAACCGACAATGAACGACTCAACCTTCAAAATAAAAGTGTCAGTGACTTTTATGTCTTTAAGTTAAATAAGTTATTTATTATTTATCTACACTGTTGTAAGTATTGTTTTCTTTATTCAAACAAAATAACAAACATTTAGAAAATAAAAGGAATTCATTGAGTTTCATTATTAAAAACGGCTCAATTTATTTATAATGATTAATCATTAACTGATCAACACTAACAGATGATTAGTTGAATTATTTTAAATTATTGTAAAGTTTAAAATTTACTATTTGTAAAGAGAAGACACTTCTTTAAGAAAACATAGATACTGTGAAAAAGATTAGATTTATCATTTTAATTCTTAGAAAAGGCTTTAAATTGTATAAGTAGATGTACTGGTAAGTGTCAGTTTTAGATGCTAAAATCTAAAAGTCTTAAAAATAAAATGTTTATTGTAGAAAAGTCAAATATTGGACAGCTAACATTAGCATAAGTAGCAGCATCTAGGCTAATTAGCCGGCTAGCTTGGTAATATGAAGAACAAACAGAAGTGATAGCATTTTGTTTTAAACACATATTTACTCTAATTCTTATCTTTTCTTGATAACTGGACCTGATAACATGACATTTAGTCTCAGTTACTGCAGTTTTGTCGCTTTTTAAATAAACAGTGTGATAAAGTGTGTTTCCTGTTTAGCTTTAGCTAATTAGTCAGTTATTACAACTGTCCGGCTTCACTTTAGCACCAATTCTGGCTTCAGCTGAGATCATTTTTAAATAAGATTAGAGTTAAGATCATAAAAGGTGATTAGTTAAAGTTATAGAGACGTTTGGTTCAGATTTAGTAAAAGTGTGAAACAGATATTAACGAGCAAAAAGACACGGGTAGCTAGTAGCGTTAGCTAGCTAACTGTTTTGGACGATGGATAGGTTACTGTTAGCTTAAAATAGTGAATTCTAATTAATCATCTTCTTAAAACTATCTTTACGGGACGGTAACTAAAATGTGATCTACAACCGAGACTATAAAATACTGAGGTTACAGAGCCGCACCGGGTTTTATTTTGGCGGGTCAGACCGGTTCCGACACCGGGTGCTGGATTCGTCTCGGCTCCTCGTCTTTCATCGGGACTCAGGACTCAGAGGAAGATCTGGTCCAAACTTGAGGACATGCGGCGTCTTCCACGAACTTTTACACCAACCTAACTTGTTCCGAGCTGAAGAGCGAGCCGGGCCGTGGAGAATGAACTGAACCGGGGCGGACAGGAGGCGCAGAGGGGACGGATCAGCCCCATTGATCCGGTATCGAGGTATTGATTCGGGCCTGGGCTTGAAATACAACAGCTGCACTGATCCCAACATGTGTAATCAGTTAGAGACATGTTAACATGGACCTGTTGGTGTTATTAACTGGATGAAGTCGGACCTGACACCGGGACAAACACTCTTTCCACCAGGATTCATTCAGTTTAACTTGGCTGCAGAATTTGAATCACAGGAGAGGAAACGTGTCCAACTCATAAGAAACACAGGGGACGACGTGTGTGCATGTCACTGAAACATCCACAGTGGAGAAATATAAATATAGAAACAGAAAACATGTCTGATCCTTCTTCTCAGGTCTAATACTGTACTTTGTGTCTGGTTCGCACCACTGTAAGCAGATTATCTTAGTGTTAGGTACTGTTGGTCATTTATTGACAAATAAACCAGCTGATTAACTCAGTAAATGATCATTGAAGAGTTGAAATAACCCTAAGTTTAATCTTTAAAATCCACTGCGACACCATCACAAACTAACAGCAACAGTTACATACATACACTACTAACAGTTGTCCACAATTGTACGTAGTTTATAAGCCAGGTTAGTTATTATAATTGAAATTAGGATTAAATATACTGTGGCAGTGTTGGAAGTATTATTGTTATACTACAAAAAAAAAAATACAAATACAAATACAGTTCTGTTGAAGTAAATTAAAACTCCACAGACACATCAGTCATCACCGTTCTCAGTAACAGACCCTGAGTTAAGCTGTTTGCTGCTGTTTATTGTCACTACTGTTGTTATCCTTTATGTTATTGTGTCTATTTCACTTTTGTCAAACAAGTACAGTGTTGTGGAGAAGAATTTCTCCTTTGGGACATCTAAAACATTAAGATTAGATAAAAAGTGTCTCAGTGACAGTATGTACGGTGGCCTGTGAGTAAAACACAGCGACAGAAAGAAAACACAGTCAGTCAGGCTCAGTGTCAGTATACAGAAGTAAACCTCACGTCAGCTGTTGTTTTACTTAAACGTTATAGCTATAAATAATGTTAGTAAAACGTTAGTTTACGGCCTGACAACATGTCGAAGTCCAGTCATAGCAGCATAGGAGGGAAAGTATAACAGAATCTGTCTAACCAATGATGGTTAGTAAAAGTTGGAGCTACTTTACTTTAAGTACAGTTCAGTACTTTAGTCGAGTGGCTTGAGTTGATGAATGGTGTGAAAAAGATCCGCCACACAAATCTAAATTCATTTTTTGGACATTCCTCTAATCTGTGACAGTTCCTTGAACCTCGAGTAGTTATTTTAACGAAACCATCTGTGAAGTTTAAATGTCTCGTTAGTAGAACTGTTCACACACACATCGGATTCACACACTCCAGCTACACACACAAAGTTTTTATCTTCCACCAGACAACATATTTCTGGTCGTGCTATTTATACTGAGGCCTTTAGTAATGAGCAGGACGTCCTTATGTCAGTACGGGATTTTACCATGTTTGTGTACAGATACCTGGTTTCTATTTGTATAACGTACGAGAACATGGTCACAGATCAGTACGTCCTGCTTCTTTGCACTGGTCTGTTTCTGCGTTCCCAGGCCTGATGGACACTCTGATCCCTTTCAGCTCCAAAGACTGTAAATGGTTAAAATGCCTCCTCGGAGTTTCAGCTCTCTTTGTACCAGATGGATGTGTTTCATATCCAAGTTACTGCAAAGTTGGCAAGTCCATCTCAAATGTGGTTTTATGATCCACAGTTAGTCCCCCAGTGATGGCATGTTTGTGTGAAATTGTGTCGACTCAAACATTTTTCAGCTTCATGTCTCTTGTGGTCAAAGAAGTTCTCTTTGTGTCGTAATGTTGTTTTGTTCCCCGCAGGGCTTCTGGAGTAACAATGCAGGCTGCTGCTGCTGCAGCTCTGACCCTGCTGAGTGTTTTCTGCAGCCTGGACTGTCTGTGTGCCCATCGGTCCAAACCAGACCAGAACCAGACCCAGCACCAGAACGTCAGCAACGCTCAGAATGGCGAGACAGAGCTGAAGCAGAAGAAGCAGCCGCACATCGTGTTCATCCTCATAGACGACCAGGTGTGTTTTATTAAATCTAAATTTACCCAACGACCCTAAGATAATAATAAAATGTTTAAATTGTTGTTTGTCAGGAGGAAATGTAGGAATATGCTGCTTGTTCTTTTCATATATACAGTGACAAGAAAAAGTAAGTGAACTATTTACAATGTCCTGAATTTCTGTGAATTTTCTGTTCTTCACTTACTTTTTCTTGCCACTGTGTGTGATTCATAACATCAGGGTCCTGCATGTTACAGTGTAGTGACCACTCATGTTTAAATGTTAGGTAACGAGTCTGCTCATCTGACTCTTACCCTTTAAATGACTCTGAATCAGGGCTTCAACGACATCGGCTACCACAACCCGACCATCAAGACCCCCACACTGGACAAACTGGCAGCAGAGGGCGTGAGGTTGGAGAATTACTATGTTCAGCCCATTTGTACACCGTCACGCAGCCAGCTCATCACCGGCAGGTACCAGCCCTCTGTTAATGGTTTGGACTGAGCTGTGACCTTTGAGTGTGTGGGGGGGCATTTCTAGTGTTATATGGTTTATTACATTATAACAGTAGAAAATGTCCTTTGTCTTTTCCTAGAGTGTAAGGAGACGTTTTAAAATGTCTTGTTTAGTTAATTCAACAGGTCAAAACATATTTAATTTTCTATGATATGAAACATTTTAGAAGCTGAAATCAGACGTGTCTTATCTATGAATAAAATTAAATAGATCAGTTAAACTGAGCAGCAGAACAGAACAAGAGTCTTTTAAAATGAAGTGTAGTGAGAATAAACGAATCTCTGATCCAGTACCTGTATTTCTTCCAGATACCAGATCCACACAGGACTGCAGCACTCCATCATCAGACCCAGCCAGCCGAGCTGTCTGCCTTCACACATGGACACACTGCCGGAGAGGCTCCGCGAGGCCGGCTACAGCACGCACATGGTCGGCAAGTGGCACCTGGGCTTCTACAGGTAAGACAGGTGACAGGTGAACAGTTTCATCACTGCAAACATGCTGCTGAAGATTATTCCACCCAAACCAAGAACACTGTTCTTCATCTGCTCATCGTGTTCCCATTAAGATAAGATAAAGATAAAGATAAAGATAAACTTTATTGTCATTGCAACATCGTACAACGAGATTAAGGTGCCAACCAGTCTGTGCCATATATATATAGAATGAAAGGAATAAAAAAACAAACAAAAAACAGAATAAATAATCAGAGACAGTCAAAAGACAAAATAAGACACAAACAACCCTTCAAGTAATCAAAGAGGTCACATCACATTGTGCTCCAGACCAGCTCTCACTCCCACAAGTGAGCATACTGTCACTATGGTCCGTTCTTTATGGTGTTTAATGTAGTTATTGCTACTGGATAAAAGCTTTTCTTAAATCTGTCAGTCCTAGTTTTGATGGACCTGAACCTTCTCCCTGATGGCAACAGTTCAAAGAGAGAGTGTCCAGGGTGTGTAGTATCCCTGAGAATGGTTTGGGCTTTTTTGAGGCAGCGGGAACTGTGAAGTTCTTCTAGAGGGAGGAGAGGGGAACCGGTGATCCTCTGTGCTGTTTTGATCACTCTCTGGAGAGCTTTCCTCTGAGCCACTGTACATCTGCTGAACCACACAGACACACAGTATGTAAGGATGCTCTCAATAGAGCATCGATAAAAGGACACCATCAGTCTCTGGGAGATGTTGTTCTTCCTAAGTACCCTTAGGAAGTGCAGTCTCTGCTGGGCCTTTCTTATCAGCTCAGAGGTATGTACTCCCCAGGTTAAATCCTCCTCTATGTGGACCCCCAAGAAACGGAAGTCTGACACCCTCTTAACACAGTCCCCACCAATGTACAGTGGAGGGACCTCAGTTTTTGTCCTCCGGAAGTCAATGACAACCTCTTTTGTCTTCGAGGTGTTAAGGAGCAGATTGTTCCCCCTGCACCACAATGTCAGCTGTTCCACCTCGTCTCTGTAGGCAAACTCATCTCCCCCTGAGATGAGTCCCACCACTGTGCTATCATCTGCGAACTTGACGATAGCGTTGCTGTGGTGAGCCGGTGTACAGTCATAAGTGTAAAGAGTGTAGAGCAGGGGGCTCAGCACACAGCCCTGTGGGGAGCCAGTGCTGAGACTAAGGACCTTGGAGGTGTGTGGGCCCACTCTCACCCTCTGACTGCGATCAGAGAGGAAGCTCTTGATCCAAGAGCAGGTGGAGTGTGGGAGTCCTAGGTCCAACAGTTTGTTAACTAGTTTGTGGGGAAGAATTGTGTTAAATGCAGAGCTATAATCCACAAAGAGCATCCGCACATAGCTCCCCTGCTGCTCCAGGTGGGACAGTGCCGTGTGGAGGGCAGTGGCTACGGCATCCTCTGTGGATCTGTTCGCCCTGTACGCAAACTGGTGTGGGTCGAAGGAAGGTGGGAGTAGTGAAGTGATGTGACCCCTTACCAGTTTTTCGAAGCACTTCATCACCACTGGGGTGAGTGCAACTGGCCGGTAGTCATTGAGGCTGGTGATGTGCGTTTTCTTAGGCAGGGGGACTATGGTGGAGGACTTCAGGCACGGTGGGACAGTAGACCGGGCCAGGGACAGATTGAAAATCCTGGTGAACACTCCAGCCAGCTGGTCCGCACAGTCCTTCAGTACTCGTCCAGAGACACCATCCGGACCAGCAGCCTTCCTCGAGTTGACGGACCTCAGTACTCCCCTCACCTCGTGCTCCTTCACTGTGAGGCTGAGGCTACTGTGGGCTGCAGGATGTGGTTGAGCTATTATTTTAATCACAACCGAAGGTTAACGTGCTCGAAGGGTGAAAAACCTGCTGTCACAGAGAAGAAGAAGCTGCGACAATGATTTGATTAATGATGATACAGAAAGTCAAGCAAAATGTGTTATTAACCTAAAAACAACAGGTGAAGATTAAACTGCAGGATGCACGTGAGGAATGAAAGGAAATGAAAACAGTCAAATGACAGACAAGGAACAGGTGCCAGCTGTGACAGGTTATTATAGGGAATACTGAAGAGGAAGATCACACCCGGAGGGGTGGACTGTGTAAGTCTGGCTGATCTGAGTAGTGGATCAGAAGAACTGAGGGTTTCTGGATGAACAACGACGTGAGCTTAAAAACTACAGAACTGTGTGAGGAAAGAGAGGTTTCCGTCTTAGTCCTGAGTCTTTTACTTTACAGAACTAAATCACAAACGTTACTGTCCTCTGTACTGCATCACAAACTCGAGCCTGCAGGGCCGTTGTTCCACCGTCCGGTTCTTTAGATGCACAACAACAAATGTAAGAACCTCTTAAGACTAGAAGAACCGTAACCATGGACATGATTGACGTAGGTTTCTAGTTTCCAAGAACAGACAAACTGTATTTTAGTGCATTTGAAGAAAACTAATAACATTTACTTTCATTTTTTTAGGAAAGCATGTCTGCCCACCAGAAAAGGCTTCGACAGTTTCTTTGGTTCTTTAACAGGAAGTGTGGATTACTACAGGTACAAGTGTGTCGTTGTTAGACTTTATTTGTGTGTTGAAGATTTTTGTACCTCACGTTTTTCCATCTGTGTCCAGTTACGGGTCCTGTGACGGTCCAGGGTTGTGTGGGTACGATCTCCACGATGACGAGGGCGTAGCGTGGGGCCACGAGGGAAAATACTCCACGATGCTTTTCACACAGAGAGCTCGGAAGATCCTCCAGAGCCACAACCCTGCAGAGAGGCCGCTCTTCCTGCTGCTCTCCCTCCAGGTATCAGAAACAAACATACACAGACAACAGGGTCAGACTCAGGACACGGTGTGTTTTCACATTCTGTTAGTTTATGTCTGATTGTGATTAGACTGAAAAAACCCACATTAAGTGTTTGGCATCAGAAACTTATTGAAAGACTGTTTGCGTCATACGGACCTGAACCGTCTAATTAAAACCACAACACACTGAAAATGTAACTTGAGGTTAATAGTGCTTCAACTTGAAACAAACACCAAAGTAAAGTGTTTTTATTGGATTTGAAAGAGTAGAGAAGACGGAGGCACAACGTGTGTTAGTAATATGACTAGAAAGGTCGAAGAGAGGACCAAACAATCAGAATCACTGGCTAAAAGTAAATTAACTCCTCCCCAGTGGATCAGATCATAATATTTACCTGTTGTCCTCCAGGCCGTCCACACTCCACTGCAGCCTCCAAAGTCCTACATCTACCCCTACCACAGCATGACCAACGTCGCCAGGAGAAAGTTTGCTGCTATGGTTTCCACAGTGGACGAGGCGGTCCGAAACATCACCTACGCCCTCCGGAAGTATGGATACTACAAGAACAGCGTTATAATCTACTCTACTGACAACGGCGCCCAGCCGTTTACAGGAGGGAGCAACTGGCCGCTACGAGGCCGCAAGGTATCGAGTTCAAACTGTCAGAGGTGATAATTCTACTGTATTAATGAGGAGTGTGGTACAGGAAAAGGTGTTTCTAATGGTTCCTCGTTTATGTAAACGGGATATCCACACTACGACTTTATTATTGTGTGTTCAGGGTACATATTGGGAGGGCGGAATCCGCGGCGTGGGGTTTGTGCACAGCCCTCTGCTGAGACGCAGGAGACGGATCTCCAGAGCTCTTCTCCACATCACCGACTGGTTCCCCACGCTGGTGGGCCTGGCCGGAGGAAACGTCAGCAAGGTCGGTGGAGCTCTGCCTGTTCACATGTGGAGAGTCTGTGCTGATTCCCACAGTTTTATACCAACTCGTCAAATGTTACTCTGCTTCTTACTTGTATGTTCGATATTGGTTTTGCTTTCTCATTTGAGTCTAGTTTTGAACAATACACGTTCAGACTTAACAGTTAGTTTTCAGAGAGACTGTAAAACTGTCCTTGTAGATTAATGTGCTCTTGACCTGTTCTGAAAAGTGCTCGGTTATTAAACGCTGTGTTTTAGTTCTAACATAAATTACTTTTAGTTTGTTTACAGCTCCAAAAAGCTTTGTTGGCAGAACAGCATCTTGGCTACAGTTAACACACGACCTGACAGATGCAGACTCTCAGCAGCTTCTGTTGCACCAGGAGATCAGTTCTTTCTTATTCCTGTGTGTGCACTAAAAGTATTTCCTCCTTCACAGTATCCACTGTCAGACGTAAACATCTCACTTACTGTGATGATCAGATTTTTCCGTCTCTTTGTCAGAGTCCGGGTCTGGATGGTTATGATGTTTGGCCCACCATCAGCGAAGGGAAGGAGTCGCCTCGTCAGGAGATCCTTTACAACATCGACCCTCTGCACAAACCTCCGACTCAAACCATGATGTGGGACACGAGCACCGAGGGAGCCTCAGGTCAAAAAATAAAACACACACAGTAACAGACTGTCAGCTGCAAATTAAAGAATTTATATCCTGGTGATTTATTTTGTAGTAGAAACAGTAGATTAAGTACAGGTTTATACTACAATACAGTATTCAGATCACTTCACTTGTTACACACTTTGGTGGCTAAAACTTCAAACTTACTTTTTAAAATATGTCTTATTCATTGGTTTAAGACTAAATATCTGCAAATGTAATGACATTCCCATCAGCCTCAGCTGTGCTTAGTGCTAATTAGCATGTTAGCATGCTGACAGACACTAAGGTTTGTTATAAAGCATCAGCTAAATTTTATATAAAGTTTATTCATTGCTTTTCTCTGAATTGTCAGATCGCAAATCAAAAGGCCCACACCCAGCATTTAAGACACCAAAGAAGAAGAAGAAGAAGATTCTGAAACAGCAACCAAAGCAGAAGTCAGCGTTCAAGTTAAAGACCACCAAGAAACCTCGGAAATTTTCCCGTCATGCTGCTAAACCTAAAGCCAAACCTAGATCAAGGGTCTTTACAAAACTAAAACATAAACCTGTCTCTAAATCAAAACCTGTATCTAAACCCAAGACCAAAGAGTACTGTCAGCACCAGCCCCCGTCCCCGTACAGGCCCCATCTGAAGTCCCACTCTAGTGGTACACCGCCAGCAACAGCTAACCCCAAAACTCAGCCTCAGACTGAGCCATGTTTCAGGTCAAAATCCAGGCAGACCACATCCAAGAAGCAGAATGTGTCACTGTCAGGACGTCCTCAGCCAAAATCCAAGACACGTGTAAAGTCAAAGTCCAGAAGGATGATCTCCCAGTACCAGAACGCGTCCCAGCCGGGCACAGCTCTGCCCAAGTCCGACCCAACGGCCCAGGTCCAGTCAGTGTGGGACACATCGGTCCAAGCTGCCATCAGAGTTAGAGACTGGAAGCTGCTGACCGGAGACCCAGGCCACGGAGACTGGGTCCCCCCACAGGTAAACATCTGGTTTGGGATTGATTGTGGTTCCTCCTCTGTTTCAGGATCAAGTTGAATAATGTCACGTGTTCCTCCTCAGGTGCTTCCAATGCTCCCTGGTCGCTGGTGGAACCTCGAACGCAGCTTCTCGTCCTCCTACAAATCCTCCACCCACAAACACGTCTGGCTCTTCAACATCACTGCTGACCCGTATGAGCGGCAGGACCTGGCAGACCAGAGGCCAGATGTGGTCCAGCAGCTGCTGGCCCGGCTCGCCTACTACAACCAAACAGCCGTGCCTGTTTACTTCCCACCTGACGACCCGCGAGCCAATCCCAGCCGCCACAGTGGAGCCTGGGCGCCATGGGTGGAGGAAGAGGAGGACGAGGAGGGAAAATATCAGGGAGTTTACAAGAAAGGTAGAACCAGCAAAAAGAAGAGGAAGAAGAAGAAGTGTCGAATGTGCAAGCTGAAGTCGTTCTTTCATACACTGAACACCAGGATGATGTCGAATCGGATCTGACACGTTGGAAACAGTGATGTTGTCGTGTCAACCTGGAAATAATCCGAAGGTTGGAGAATTTAAAAACACAAGAAGAAGAAGTGTCTAAGACTCTAAAATCCAATTAGTGTCACTGACCTTGTTAATTAGTTTGTACAAATCCTTGATCCAGTGAAGCTCAGCTGGATCTGATCGACTCATCAGAAGCTTGTT
The DNA here is from genome assembly GCF_900324465.2 of Anabas testudineus. Lineage (NCBI taxonomy): Eukaryota > Metazoa > Chordata > Actinopteri > Anabantiformes > Anabantidae > Anabas > Anabas testudineus. Next base: position 21,223,420 of record NC_046626.1, on the reverse strand, counting down.
GACATAAATCATACTGCAGAACAGGTTGAACACTGTTCTCTATGTTCACGTTACAGCTGCAGTGTCAGGTTTACTCATATTAGATCAGAGAACTTGTGCATGTGGTCCTGGATCTGACAAAAATCGGATTAAACATTCAGTTCAGTTTAGATTTATCTGAAGTTGTCAGAGGTTCGTTCTAAGCTAAGAGGGGGACAGCACAGATACTGGTTCTGGAGGTCTAGTGGTTCCAGTTGAGTCTCACGTCTTTAATCAGCACATGTTGTCTCTGTGAGGGAGCTGCTTTTCAAATCTCCCAGTATTGATCTTCTGGTCTGGTGTGATCTCTGCTTTGGATCCAGCTGATCCAGTCTGTCATGTAATTACCAGACTCTCTCTGAGAAACCTTCGGTCCAGCCTGGATGTGTGAGGACAGTTCTGATTCATGTAGAGATGTTCTGCTGGAAACAGGAGCCGTATGTAGAACAGGTGAACAAGCCTCTGACGAGTCGACCACGTCAGTAAAACTTGAGAAGATTCTGTACAAAGTCACACGATCAATGACTGTGATCAGCTTGAGTTTGATTACTGATGTGAATTTTGAACAAGTTAAAACAGGCTGATGATGAAAAATATGATTTAAAAAGTGTAAACGACAGATTTGTGCTGTGCCCCCAGTTTGATTGAGGTAAACTGACAACATGGTTATCGAATGACTGTCAGAGGAGAGGAATGAAGCTCAGTTGGTTTTCGAAGGTTGTGACTGCTGTTAGTTTTCAGTATCTTTACTTTTATTGTTATTATCTTTTATTCCATTTCAGTTTCAGTTCTCAGTACCTCACTGATGCTGTTAAGCAGTGAAATGTAAATGAATTATGTTTTATAGACTTTCTTAATAAGACTAAAGTAAATTATTGCTGTGACTTTGCATGAACTTAATGATTATATCACATCATTTTTCTTTCAACATAAACAGAATCATTTAATATATATATATATATTTATATTTTCACACTCTGATGATTTCACTGTGTTTCTATTATTTGATGTATTATGTTTGTAAAATTAGTTTCTTTGGATCCTGTGGTTGTTTAAATGTCTCTGAACTCACAGTGTGTCTTAATTCACCACGTCCTCCTGTAGAGTGACAGGGTCTCAGTGTTTAAATGTTTTTAAGCATTTTCAAGTCGTAAGGTGACAAAAATAAATGTTAGCAGGTGAAACAGATGCTGCTCCTCAGTCCTGTCAGACCTGTGAATGTTCTGCTTTAATTTTCTCCACTAAATCTGAATAAAATCAACTTTTAGTTCATGTGTCGCTCCACTAGGTGGTGTCAGATATCAACAGTCTGCTGAGTGTCACACAAACTGGGGCTGAAACAGGATTCTTCACGCTTGTCATCGTCTTTGTTCTTCACACTGTTTCCACAAAGCAATAAGTAAATCTGGAGCGTGTTTTATCCCTGAACACAGCTGGGATTATGTAATCCACTGGGATTAAATTGTCATGACTCAAGAAGCTACTGATGCTGCTGGTTCAATGCCCACTTTGAAAAACTGTCTGTGAACTCTTTTAGACAAGAGTCACAGCTTCAGTCAAACAGTAGTTACTGATCTTTAAGTCACAATATATCAGGATCTGACACAACCTGACTATTGAAAACATTTCTGTTCCTCATGAAACATTGTTTATTATTATGAAGCTTGTCTGTACATGGAAGCTTGTTAAACAAACAACAATGGTAAATCAAAACAATCAGAAAATACAAAAGTCTAAATCACATGATAACAACTCTGAATTTGAACTTACCAATTATTATTCCAAAAAGTCCCACGGTGGTGGTTTGGTGATGCTCTGGACTGTAAACCTGCAGAGTGTGGAAGTCAGAATAGATTCATTCAAATATCAGGAAATTATCAGGATCAGGATATGAAGAAGATACTCTGCCCGTCCAAAAAGGTTTTCCAAAGTTTAATTTGCTTTGAGCGAGAATAAAACTTTTCTACAGAGATCAAACAGAGAAGAACTGAGAACTGAGTTTAAGATCCAACATTAACGTTCTAAACACAACAGCAGCAATTCTAACAATGGACAGTGTAGTGGTAAGATGACCACTCTCCATGTGGGAGACCGGGGTTTGAACCCATACTGTGACCTACATCCAGTAGGGATCCTTAAGCAAGACCTTACACCTACCCTTGTAGGTCTTGTACCTCACTTTTAGGTCACTTTGGATAAAAGCGTCTGCTAAATGTAAATAAATAGAATAAAAACCTACTTGCAGGAAGAGTACTTTTACTTTCTGAACTTATTTTATGTGTATTTCTACACTGTGGTAATGATAAGACCTTCACAGGTTGAATTAATAAGATCACACATAGATAATGAACTTTCTCTCACACCTCATTTGATTTAACAAGTTTACATAAAGACATCTCTCTGTCATCATCCTGCTCCCCTCCAGGGAACCAGGGGATGTGAGATCCAAAGAACTGGAGCGAGTTGGTGGCTGTGAAATCAGCGTTCTGTGCTCACACAACCAAGAACACATTCATTTCTGAGTTGTTTCGTGGTCACACTGACACGAGCTTCGGTTTCTGCTCAATTGAAAAACTCACTTTCACCACAGGAGACAAAAGTCAGGACGTTGCCTCTCTGCACGGTTCCATCCTGAGCCACGCTGCTGTCAGATGAGGACGGAGCCACTGTTCTGAGTGACATGCAGCTGGAGTTCACTCTGGTCCCAGTCAGACCGGTCTGACATTAGACCGCTGCTAAAAACGAGCCGTGCAGTTTCCACCTTTCCATCCTTCAAATCAGAGAAATGTTTTTGCAGGGACTTGTAGCTGCTGCTGCTTATGTTAACATTTGAAATGAACACAATGCAAATGGTATCACGCATCATATACTTCACATTTTCTTCTGCTGTGTGTCGTCTCATTTGCTGCTGCACTGGCTCAGTTTGCCCACGAGATCCATCTCTCCTGTTTCAATCATCTCAAAGGTTCCATCGTTTCTCTAATGGACAATTTTCCTGTTTCCTGCTTCTACTAAAAATTTTAAAGTTCACAGTAAATGTACAAACAAAACTACGACTTTAAGTCAGGACGTGCACATGAAAGTTACAGCTCTGTAATAAGCATTTCATAGCCAGACGTCTTCAGATTTTTAAGGAGAAACAAGTAGTTGTGCTGATTCGAGCCCCGTTTCATTTTTTTACCCTGAAATTACCAAGTAATTATTAATTACAGGTCATTACACTGAAATGTATGGTATAATCTCAGTGTAATAACCTGTAATTAATCATCTTAATCTGATTTTAAGAAATTAAGCTCTAATTCGTTATTTTATTATTACGTTGTACAAACTATCAAACACTTCCTATGACCTGGTTAGTACTTTGGTAATTAACATTCTCCCAGGAAGAGACGGTCTCCATCATTAAAGCCGCAACTGCAGATGAAGATCTGAACCCAGCACACATGCAGATCAGCAGCACAGATAATGAGACCGGGGCTGTGAGAGCTTTAATCGAACCTCAGGCCTCATTCAGTGCAGCAACTGAGCTCAGTTCCTCGTAACGAGGATTAAGGTGGTGTTAGTTTTAATGTGGACCTGATAGAAATGTGACATGTTCAGTGGTTTTACCAACTTTGAGACGAGTCCTGAAGAACCTCACTGCATTAATTAAGCAGCTACAGTTCTACAGACCTCCTCGAAGAAAGAAACCACAGCAGACGTCCTCAACATGTCTTTTTTTTGCAGTGAGATAACTAAGATTTGTTCACCAACCTGTTTCTAACTAACCTAACTTCCTTCACTCATTTTACGAAACAGGCTAAACCTAAGAGCTACAGATGAATGGAAATTGGGCATCATCTCCAGAGGGACACATGAATGGAGGTGTGAGCAGCTCTGAAGCGTGACACTAGTGTTTGAGTTACTGAGCAGCGTGCACATATTTTAACTCTTGGTAAAGAATTAACCAGAGTCTATGTAAAAAACTTAGAATCTTAGACACTAAATTTAAAGGATTTGATTTGCACTTTTATTGAGTCAAATATACTGGATTAACTGTTCATCTGGTTCTACGGGTCTGTTTCTGTTTGCTCCTTTAGGTTCTGCTGTCCAATTTCTGATTGTTCTGGAGTCTCTGCTGGTTTTACCATTTCTACCTCAACTAGCAGTTCTTCTGGCCTCATTTCATCTGGTTCTACGATCGCTGCTGATCCTTCTGTTCCTAACATCTGACTCTTCAGTTTCTGCTGGTGGTCTCTACTGGTTCTTCTGCTGCTTGTCTGCTGATTTCTGGACCTATAGAGCACAGGATCAGATTTTTAGCCTTCCACCTCATCTACGCTGGTTAAAATAAAAAAACTACGATACAAACACACAAAGTCTTAAAAGCTTTTTGCTGAAGTTGATAGAAATTCTACTTCATGACACATTCTGTTGGTGCAAAGACAAAAAACGAGACATGCTGGTCAAAAACACATAATGCCCTGGATTTTTATTTCATTTTGTGACAATTCAAGAGGATTCTTGTCTTTATCGTGTGTGTATATGTCTGTGTATGTGTATCTGTGTGTTTGTGTGTTGGGTCTACAAAAACAAAACAAAAACTCATGAATCAACTGGGCCATTGGAATGGGCATTGGGATTGTGGTACAGACAGAGAGAAAACTACAAGTAGCCTTGTTCAGTACCAAACTCTTCACAGAAGAGAGCGATTTTTTAAGGTTTTTTCTTTTTTATCCCAAATGAAGGCACCCGATAACTTGTGGTTCGTGGAGTTTTTAAAAGTAGAGAAAACTCTTTTTTTCCATGAATACATGTTTTCTTACTTATGTAGAAGCTGGAATGATAGTAAATGTCAGTTACTGCATTTTTTTCTTTTACTCCATTAGAGTTTTTTAAGTTCAACAAGTAACAAAAGAATGAAGTCTTTTGTGAGGAAAATTATAATAAAATAAAGTTGAAGATACAAAAATATTTATTTTAAAAAATAAGGGGAAGTGTGGGGGATAATCTTTTGGAGAAACAAAAAGTAAATAAGGTCATCTGGTGCGTACCAGAGACCAAAAATCATACAGAAGCAGCATCAATTAAAAAATAAAAAAAATATATAGTGCTTAGATACGTCAGAAGCAGCAAGGTCTTCTGGGAAAGAGTCTTCATCCCCATTGTTTTGTTACTTGTCTCAGGAATTATAAATGTATGGAAGAGCTTTGTGGAAACTGATTAACCCACTGACAAACTGATGCCTACAACAAACAAATTCACACCCGTCGTCTTCTACAGCCCTGCGCCTGAATCTTTATGAATGCACGTCTCCACGGATTTGACATGACACATGGGAACATCGCAGGAGAAGGCCCGCTCTTGTTGGGCGAGCTCCCGCGATGTTAGCAACAACAAAGAAAACAAAATGAGAAAAAAATAAAAATAGAAATCTAGCTAAACACAGACAATAGCACAGAGAGAACCGGTGAGGGGTACAGTGCATAAAAAAACAAAAAGAACGGAGAAAAGAAAAACAAACAAACAAAAAAAAAACCCTTTGTAAACACGGCACAATAAATAGATCAAACAGCAGGTTCTGCACCATGCGCGGGATGGCCGACATTTTTCTTAACTCGCACCAGTTACAGTTTGTCGTTTTCTCTTTTTAATTTTGATTTTTTTTTTCATGTCGAGTGCAAAACATCACAAATGAACAATTCTGTATTCAAGTAATGTTATATACAAGAACAGGGCGGTGGGGGGAGAGGGGTATTACAAATATGCAGTACTGTACATATAATTGCCATATTAAGAATTTACAGATGATCTCTTATTAACAGTAACAAATAGGGAAATGGGGAAGATGGAGGAAAAAAAAAATTGTACGAGACGAGCATTGCAATTAAGTCCCAAAACGGTTGCCATGGAAACCCAGCCTTGCCGTGCTCATTCCTCCACCACTTGCATTCACGACTTACGAACGATGCATAGCACCTAAAAAAAATAAACAAACACAACAGAGTCACGTTTCCCCCCCGCAGCGTGCAGGAGGCTACGTAACCTCCATGGCCACTGTATTCTCCGACAGACTGTTTAGTGCTGGCTTGTCCTGTTCGTGATTCTCCCTGAGGACAGAAAAAGAGAAACTGTTAGCGAGCAGTTAGCGTTTAAAACCAATAATAAATATCCAAACACTGAAGGAACTCAACATAGACAGAAAAACAGTCAGTGGCTTCTGAACTTAAACCTAAATGTCTTCAATGTCCAGCAAATCAAAATAAACAGCCTCTCTGTTCCATTACTTTCAGAGGGAGTCGCTTGTAGTGTTTACACTTCTTATCAAGCAGTTACACCTATTAGCCAAATACAAACAAAGATCATCTTCATGCTGCTGCTTGCTGACAGAGGTGACCATCATGTACACAACTGTACTGTGTCTGCAGAGGAATAATGAATTAACTCAATACTCCAGTACTGCCACAAGATTGTACTCCTGTACTTTTCCTTAATACTGTCATTATAAAGGGTCATTTGAAAGTTGTTGTACTAATGTTTGATTCCATAGTTGTCTCTTATTCTACTTTTAAAATTTTCTTCCTGCACTATTGTGTCCAGGTACCAGTTCATCAACACTGCCACTGGTGACTCCATGAGAACATCTGAAATTTAGTTTGGAAAACGGTCCTCGAAGCAGGTGGAAAGCAATGGAAACAAAAGCACAACGCCTGATTTGCATTACATTTGCTGAAGTTCCTGCAGTGGAAAAGGGCTTTAAGTCACTTTCTTCTAGTTATGGCTGCATTTAACTGGAGCCTACTAATAAATGAGAACACGAATGAAGAATAAAACGTACTGGGTACTTTACTTTGGGTGCTTTACTTTTATTTACTAGTTTGATGGAAATAAACGAGCCCCGTTTCCTGCTAACAGTAGTGTATCCGGT